>NW_007727694.1:309863-311971 GCF_000696425.1 Galeopterus variegatus | reverse complement strand
TTCTTCAACAACATGTGTGTGTGGCCAGATTTTCTTCATGTCTTCCACAAAAATAATCTATTGCAACAGATCAAATGCAGAAGCAGATATAAGAATCCAGCCATCTTCTAAGTCAGAACATTAAAGAGATTTGTAAAAATATAAAACAAACATTATTCTCACTACTTTTGACAATATGGTTATTTTTCATACAGATGTCTTATGTTAACATGTAATGTGTTTATTATTGTTATATTTAAATTAATGAGTACATATTTTTTTAAAATTCTCACTTTAAATTTCTAATATGGTGAATACTGATAGATATAACCCACATATACAGAAATTCTTTGGGTTCTTCAACAGTTTTTAAAAGTGTAAAGGGGTATTTAATAGTTTCACAGTTTCNGATCATGATCTACAAATAATTTCATAAATTTATAGTAAAAGAACAAGAATCAAATATGTCAAACTATTAGCTGTAGTTAAATATGAGTGATGTCTTACTGATTATATTTTCTTCTTTGTGGTTTAAAAAAATTTTTTTAGTTTTATATAATGCAAATGTATTATTTTGCATTTATAAATTATCTAAAATATTTTTAAGATAAGTTCCATCTTTATATGCTTGGTCCTTGAGAAGAAAATCCTGCCTGTATTCTTTACCTCTGTCTATACCTCTCTATAGTGTAATAGCAGTTATCTTACATACTTTTGAAATTATCTCTCTGTGTCAATTTCACCAACACAACTTTACTGTTAAGTTCTTTTAAGGTAGGGGCAATACCACTTTTTTCAAAAACATGGTATTTAGTATGAAATAGGAGCTCAGTTTTCTTTTTTTGTTTTTTGTTTTTGTATTTATTCAACTTTGATGTTTCTGAATAACGAGCAGCAGTTCTCAAAGTGTGGTCTGTGGACCCATAGATGTCACTAAGACACTTTCAAGCATTCCATGAGAGTAAATTATTTTCATAATAATACAAAGGCTACAGCTTTAGCATTGGCCTTTTCCACTGTGGTCACAGTTGCTCTGACTGTACAAAACAGTAGTGGATGAAATACACCTTAGCACAAATGAAGACAGTGACCCTGAATTGTACTTATGGTCATTTTATTCTTCATTGCTACACACTAATAGTTAAAAAAAAAAAAAGTGCCAGTTTCACTTAAGGATGTTTTTGATGAAACAGTAAAAAGTACTAATTGCATTAAATCATGCCTCTTGAATACACAACTTTTTAATATTTTGTGTGACAAAATGGGATGTTTGCAAAAAGAACTGCTGTTGCATTAGTAAAAGATACATTTCAAGTGCAAGGTAGACCAATGAACTTTAGTGTCACAGACTATACAACGTTCATTGATCTGCTANAGTGCAAGGTAGACCAATGAACTTTAGTGTCACAGACTATACAACGTTCATTGATCTGCTAGTTTCAGATTTGCATTGCAACTAACCTTCAGGAAACTACTGCTTGTCAAACTTTGATATAATATCAAAGAACATGCATAATTATCTTAAAAGCCTATTAAAATACTTTTCTTCTTCAACAACATGTGTGTGTGGCCAGATTTTCTTCATGTCTTCCACAAAAATAATCTATNAGTTTTTTTCATATTTGAAAATGTTACAGTTTCTTTCTTACAAAAATATCTTGTCTGTCTTTTCAATGGGAACTTGAGAGAGGGGTGGAAGACGTGCTTGGTACGTGTCTTAAACTGGGTGAGCATAATAACTTTCCTTATATTAAACTTGGCTTTATAAGGCAAGAATCTGAGAACTCTTTTTACACTTTTCCCAGTGACTCCACTTTGGGAAGAAATCCTGAGGTAAATAAGCCAACATGCAGAAACAGATTTATGTTTATTTCAAATTAGAAGAACATCACATAATACCAAAAATCCAATGTAGGAGAATGGTTAAGTGAATTATGACTTATCCGTTTGATAACATATGATATCATTAAAAAAAGTGTCTGAGGTTTGTTCAAGTTACATGAAAAATATTTATGATGTAATGTTGAGTAAAAAACTTTATGCAAAACTGCTTGTATATTAATAAGATGATCATGATCTACAAATAATTTCATAAATTTATAGTAAAAGAACAAGAATCAAATATGTCA
>NW_007727694.1:304648-308640 GCF_000696425.1 Galeopterus variegatus | reverse complement strand
CTCCAAAGCCCTTCCTCCTAACCATTTCTGTATTCAATCTTTGAAAACTAATGGGCTTTTTTAGTTCTCTGTCAATATCTCATCCTGAATAATTTCTTGCCTGATTATCACTTTTATCAGTCTAGCATCCAGCAGGTTCTGAGTACTGATGGAGTGTATTTATGAGTAGAGCTTTTGAAGAATCATGTACACATTTCTGAAATATACTTGACATCCTCAGCAGTTATCAACCATTCTTTCTTCAGTCAGAATTGACTTCTAGTTATCACACCTGTGCCTATTCAGGCTTTCAGACACTCTCTAAATTATTTTTCCATTTTTTTGTCTCTTCCAGATTAAAGTGTTCTCAATTCTTAGTGAATACATTGTTATCGCGGATGCTGTTTCAGTTGCTATTGTAAGTTACATGTAAGAAAGGTATTGTTAGGTGTTTTCTATAATTTGCTATTAAGCACTACTACAATATTTCTCACGCAATATTAACAATTAGTATTGAAATTTCAGTATTTCTATACAACAATCATTGTGCCAGTTTAGTCTCTGTGGCTAGTAACAGACCCCCCCACCCTTGCTGTAGTTTCAGTTTTCATGTGGGGATGCTGCTAAATTACAGTGCTCACCAGTATGTCTTCTTTCCCAAGCCTTGAACTGTGCAGCTGTGCACCTATGGCTGGCTCTTGTGAAAATTTTCTCTTTAGCATATTCATCCTAGGTGGATCACTCATTCTCTTTCTGCCAAACCACTGCCTCTGCCTGGACTCTGGCGTGGCTCTCCTTTCTGGCCCCCAAAGCTTCTGCCAGCCCTTATTGAGCATTTATAATAATTAGAAAAAGGTGCTGCTTCTTCAGGGCACCTATGATCCTGAAACAGAGACCTGTGAGTGAGTGGGTTTTAGCTTCCACTCATCTCTTCTGCCAAGCCCTTGTGGAGACCACACTCCATGGTTCCTAATGACCTCTGAGAGGTTGTATTAGGAAATTGGTGCAGAAGTTTTGTGACATTGATTTTGAACACCACTACAATGTTCCAAATGTCTTCTGGGTAGTTTTCCACTTTCTGAATAAAAATACAAGGCCTATTCTAATTTTCAAAGGAATATTTCCTCTTTGCCACTTCCATATCTGGTCTCTTTAGAAAAAGGTGTGTTATGGGCNTACATGTTACTAAAAGGCAGAGGCAGGATTTAAAGTAAGATCTGATTGCTCCAAAGCCCTTCCTCCTAACCATTTCTGTATTCAATCTTTGAAAACTAATGGGCTTTTTCAGTTCTCTGTCAGTATCTCATCCTGAATAATTTCTTGCTTGATTATCACTTTTATCAGTCTAGCATCCAGCAGGTTCTGAGTACTGATGGAGTGTATTTATGAGTAGAGCTTTTGAAGAATCATGTACACATTTCTGAAATATACTTGACATCCTCAGCAGTTATCAACCATTCTTTCTTCAGTCAGAATTGACTTCTAGTTATCACACCTGTGCCTATTCAGGCTTTCAGACACTCTCTAAATTATTTTTCCATTTTTTTGTCTCTTCCAGATTAAAGTGTTCTCAATTCTTAGTGAATACATTGTTATCACGATTGCTGTTTCAGTTGCTATTGTAAGTTACATGTAAGAAAGGTATTGTTAAGTGTTTTCTATAATTTGCTATTAAGCACTACTACAATATTTCTCACGCAATATTAACAATTAGTATTGAAATTTCGGTATTTCTATACAACAATCATTGTGCCAGTTTAGTCTCTGTGGCTAGTAAGTCTCTGAGGCTAGTAACAGTCCCCCCCACCCTTGCTGTAGTTTCAGTTTTCATGTGGGGATGCTGCTAAATTACAGTGCTCACCAGTATGTCTTCTTTCCCAAGCCTTGAATTGTGCAGCTCTGCACCTATGGCTGGCTCTTGTGAAAATTTTCTCTTTAGCATATTCATCCCAGGTGGATCACTCATTCTCTTTCTGCCAAACCACTGCCTGGACTCTAGCGTGGCTCTCCTTTTCTGGCCCCCAAAGCTTCTGCCAGCCCTTATTGAGCATTTATAATAATTAGAAAAAGGTGCTGCTTCTTCAGGGCACCTGTGATCCTGAAACAGAGACCTGTGAGTGAGTGGGTTTTAGCTTCCACTCATCTCTTCTGCCAAGCCCTTGTGGAGACCACACTCCATGGTTCCTAATGACCCCTGAGAGGTTGTATTAGGAAATTGGTGCAGAAGTTTTGTGACATTGATTTTGAACACCACTACAATGTTCCAAATGTCTTCTGGGTAGTTTTCCACTTTCTGAATAAAAATACAAGGCCTATTCTAATTTTCAAAGGAATATTTCCTCTTTGCCACTTCCATATCTGGTCTCTTTAGAAAAAGGTGTGTTATGGGCCGGCCCGGTACATTAAAGAGATTTGTAAAAATATAAAACAAACATTATTCTCACTACTTTTGACAATATGGTTATTTTTCATACAGATGTCTTATGTTAACATGTAATGTGTTTATTATTGTTATATTTAAATTAATGAGTACATATTTTTTTAAAATTCTCACTTTAAATTTCTAATATGGTGAATACTGATAGATATAACCCACATATACAGAAATTCTTTGGGTTCTTCAACAGTTTTTAAAAGTGTAAAGGGGTATTTAATAGTTTCACAGTTTCTTACTTTTAGTCTGTTATTATTATTATTACAATAAAATGTTAGGGGAGTTGCCCAAAACTACATGTTACTAAAAGGCAGAGGCAGGATTTAAAGTAAGATCTGATTGCTCCAAAGCCCTTCCTCCTAACCATTGGTTCCCGCTCACTGGCTGAGCGCAGTGCGGGCGCGACACTGAGGGTTGCGATCCCGTTACAGGTCAGTAAAAAAGACAAAAAGGAAGAAAAAAAAAAAAGGTGTGTTACTTCAGTACAGAATACCTGTGTTCTTCAAGCATTCAATCCCTGTGACATTAGTCTCAAATTCTCTGCTCTCCAGATTTTTACCGAAGAAGTCTGGAAAATATTTCGCTATGTTTAGTCATCAGTCCAGAGAGATGCTATGAGACTTAAATAAAATGAATGTCCTAGGGGATTGGCCATCATCTGTGGCCTTTCTCTGGAATCACCTTCTCCCATTTATATCTGATGCACTTGCTTGCTTCTCAATATTGACCTTTGCTTGTCCGGACCCTTCCCAGTGGTTATGTCTTGACCCTGCCCTCTGGCCTCCCGATTTTGGCCTTCTCCACCTTCTTCCAAAGAGGGATCTCCTGACAACCTCACCCTCATTTTGGGAGGCCTGGGAGATTTCACTCTTAGATACTTCCTTGTAGGCATTCTGTACTAAATCCAGACTGCTCTTGGATGTGAATGTAGAAATGTCAAATATCCATTGTTCTGGATGCTCAAGCCTAGGTAAAGACAGACCAACAAATATCCATGTATTTGGACCTCATAGAAATGACTTTACTCCAATTTTTAACATTATGCTTCACTGAGAGATAAGTGAGACTTCACTGATACATTAAGGTATGTCTATATAAAGGTTTCTGCAGCTTTTATTAATTAGCAGCCTACAAGAAGACCTTGCCCATTATTTTGTCATTCTTACATGAAGATCCACATGATAAATTAATCTTAGAATATTGTGCTGGGTAAGATTTGTAATCCCTATTGTCTTAGTTTGGGCTGCAATAATAAAATGCCATAGTTCGGGTAGTTTATAAACAACAAAAATTTATTTTCGTTCTTCAAGCATTCAATCCCTGTGACATTAGTCTCAAATTCTCTGCTCTCCAGATTTTTACCGAAGAAGTCTGGAAAATATTTCGCTATGTTTAGTCATCAGTCCAGAGAGATGCTATGAGACTTAAATAAAATGAATGTCCTAGGGGATTGGCCATCATCTGTGGCCTTTCTCTGGAATCACCTTCTCCCATTTATATCTGATGCACTTGCTTGCTTCTCAATATTGACCTTTGCTTGTCCGGACCCTTCCCAGTGGTTATGTCTTGACCCTGCCCT
>NW_007727694.1:289454-303739 GCF_000696425.1 Galeopterus variegatus | reverse complement strand
TTGTAATCCCTAATTGTCTTAGTTTGGGCTGCAATAATAAAATGCCATAGTTCGGGTAGTTTGTAAACAACAAAAATTTATTTTTCACAACTTTGGAGGCTGGGAAGTCCAAAATCAAGGTTCCAACAGATCTAAGCCTAGTATGGGCATTCTTCCTGGTTTGCAGATGGTCATCTTCTTGTTGTCTCCTCATATAGCAGAGACAGAGAGCCGTGTATCTTTTCTTACAAGGGCCTAATCCCATTTAGGAGGATTCCACCCTCATGAACTAGTTACCTCCCAAAGGCCTCATCTCCTAATACCATCACATGGGTGTTAGGATTTCAACATATGAACTTTGGGGGAACATGGATATTCAGACCATAATACTAATGATATGGTACTCATAGATTATTACAAACAGAATATATAGACGAATAACATAACGAATGGTAAGTAATCTGTCATATTTTCTGTGTTACATTGGCCACTAGGAAGCATAGAGCTGTATGTTCTGCTCATTTGCTACAAATAGAATAAGTTTATTTGACATTCACCTTTTATTTTATGTTTATGAGATCTCTTAACTCAATCTGGTGAGTTAAAATACTCCATGATTGTATGCCTTGCCTCACTCCAACAGACACCTAAGCACAGAAATACAAAAATAATGATAACAGAAACAGAGCCATGCAAAAAAGAGAGGAAACAGTTATAGAGACCCTGCAGGATACAGAGAGATCAAAGGGCATTAGAGAAAATAAAGTAAGCTGATGCTATCTGGGCCAGTGATAGTCCACGTAACTCCAAATCACCTTTCCTCCAACACGTGAAGTATTTGAACCAGCCTCACTTCTTCTTTAGTGGTATTAGAGACTTTTCATCTAGATTCCTGAGAAGTGGACTCAGGTGATAGCTTTGCCTTGAAGTCTTGCCTTTCTGACCCATCCTGCATGGTCACTAGAGAGAGTGTCACAGAAGGAAGGAAACAGTATTAAGTGGCACTTTCCAAGGCACAGACATGATGGAGATTGCTGTGGCACTGATGTCTATAAAGACGTATGACTGTGGTGATAAGCAGAGGGGTTGGGATCTTGTCAGTACCAACTGTCTTATTGCACTGGAAGTTATAGACCAAATCCTTTTCTGCACCACATTTTATTCATCTTTATTAGTCTCTTATGATAGCTTTTCGGTTCAAGAAGAAACCTACCTTTTTTTTTTTTTCCTCTTCAGACTCCTCTTTTATAGGGCTGAGAGCTCCCTCAGGCCACTGCTCTTGTGATTTTTCCCAATGATTTCTATATCACAGCTTAGATTATTTTTTAGTTGATTATTATTTTTGATAAAGTGAAATGAGGGAAACTTATTTTCAAAATGTGAAACTGGGGTACATAGTGTCTATCAAAGCTTCCTTGCAAGGAGAGCCAGAGTGAGAAATCACAGCTGGGGATGATGAGTTTACTGCTTATTTCGGGGACGTGGGTATAGCTGTCTAGCCTGTTTCTTGACATTTCTATGAATTTTGTAACCTTGGTAGTCACAGTATGGGAGGGATAAGTGGGAAAAGGAGAGCTAAGTAAATAGCAGTCTAATATATACCATCTCTTCCTAGATGAAATTTTATGGTCTTTAATATACTCTTGAAATGAAATTTCAAAAATTAACATAGAATTCAGAGAATCACTATATGAAAAATTATTTTTCTAGTCATACACACACATTTTCATTTTAATTTTTCTCTACGCATCTCTTTCTGACAAAACACAAATTGTATTTTAAGTGTTTGTGCTTGGTAATGGATGCTGCCATTTCCAGAAAAATTTTTATGAAGATTTTTTTCAAAATTTGTTGCTTTGAAAGGCCCCTGAGGGTTATGTAGGGTGTAGGTCTATACAATTATTATCTGCTGTCAGCAAAACTGGATAGCTGGGAGGGAATAATTATACACTCCCCGGTGCAATAAGCCACTTCTGAACATACTGCAATATGTACTGGATTCATTTTAAACTGGTTATAACTAAATGGATTACAACCTTTTGGGGATAGGATAAAATACAGTATATTAAGACTGTGTAAAGTCTGTAAGAAGTCAGTATATTAAAATCCGTCAGAAAAGGTCATCATTGACTATGGGTTAATATCTGTAGTCAGTACCTTGAATAGTGCCAATATGTGTTTGCTCTTATCTTTGATATGGCTCAAGGCAGGAAATGAGAACTAAAACTTTCGCTGAAAGAGTATGAACCAAATTGCCAAACTTTATAGTAGAAAGAAGTTTCTGCTATCTTTTTTGTTGTTGTTGTTTTAGAATGAGTCTGGGTATTTTAGTGTTTGAGGTATATATCAGATTTTATAGTTTCTGGACTTTGGGATCCAGGGAGAGAAAGGATATACCCTTTCCCTCTCACCCTACCCCCAACCAATTACCTTTGGAGAGGTATCAGCTGTATTTTGCTAATGAGCATTGCCTGAGGATGTTCTGGAAGCTCACTGAACACAAGGACTTGTAAGAGTCACAGTGGAATCAGACAACCTGTCAGTCTGTTTATACACTTCTGCTGGTGTTTTCTTTGTAAGGATGCAGACCAATTAGAGTGAGGCTCCCTTAGAACATTTTTAAGGGGGTGGACACCTCTTTTAATGTTCAGCATGGGCATCTGTTATATTGAAGAGAATGAGATCAACAATTTCATGATCAATTTTTGAAAGAAAATTTGAAATGAAAGTAAAATACCAAGTTTTGTTATAATAAGAGAAAATTATCTGAGTTCTGTTTCTCTATACAATAGAAAGTTCAAAAGAATGAGGACAGATGTATTTCCTTGCTTATGCTTTCATTAATAGCCTATTGTTTTGATAATTAGTTCATTATAAAGGAGAGATGTGAGTAGTGACCTCTGTCCAGTCTGGCTCATGAAAAGCAAATGGACTGGTTTCCTTTGGATAGTATGATCAATTACCAGTAGTGAAGCTGATGAAATGAATGATCCTGATATGCCTTCGCATATTTTATTTTGCAAAGAAATCAGTGTCTTTTGCAGTTTGGTGAAGGCTAGGATTTAATGCTAGCACCATAATGTTCTGCTTTCCTCCTTCCTTCCCTCCCCCCACAATCAGATAAATTCAACTGGTGCCTTAAGGAGAAATCAGGTGAATGTGGGGCAGAGACAGTGGAATTGTATTTTGAAGTTTCGCTACTATGTGATAGCAGCCAGTTATAGAATAGGTAACTGTCAGCAGTTTTATTTTAATTCTTTGCTACGTGGAACCTCAGGGAGGAAATGTTCTTTCATGTAGTGAAGAGTTCTTTCATTTTAAATTGTGCAATGATTGAAAATTGTGGCTATTACTACTTGTACTTTTACTATTTGCAATTATAATAAAGTGACGGCAATAAAATTTAAAAGTTGATATGGAGGCTTTATAAACATTTGTTGCAAAAGCTCGTACTTAACTTCAGTTTACAAAATTGTACACATCCCATTGAAACACTGACAAGGACCTGCAACACTGGATGACACTTGAGTATTGTCATCTCATTCTTTGTAGGTTTCCCTTTGGCTGGAAATGTTGGCATTAGTAACTGTAATCCTCTTCTTAAGAGACATGGGACAGATGGGATAAATTTTAATCTCACTTTAGTTTTGTTTGTTCTGTCTGTTTCTTACTTGGGCCAAAACTTACTTTTAAAAAGTCATGTATTTGGGCTGTCCTGTTAGCTCACTCAAAGCATGGTGCTGATAACACTAAGGTCAAGTGTTCTGATCCCTGGACCAGCCAGCCACCAAAAAACCCCACAAAAACCACAGAAAACCAAAAACCTCATGCATTTGCTTTGTTATAGCAGTGATCTAAAAATGGAAGATCTATAGGGAGTTAATCTCATTATTTGCTTCTGATGGTTTAAGTGAGAAAACTCTTTTGTCTTTTAGCTCCTGGTTTGTCATTACTGCAGGATGGAGTAATACTGTATTGCTTTAATACCATCATTTATAGGTATATCTTGTTAAAATTGTGAATGACAGGACACCAGATCACAGCATTTTATAGTAAATAATTGACATCAGTAGACCCAGTCTGTCTTTGTGTCTGCTTATTAGTGATATTATCATGAGATGGTTGACTAGCTTCTAAACTAGTCTCCTGATGTATTCAATAAGTATTTTTTTTGGCAAAACCATCTTTAATATCACTTCTAACTCTAATAGTCTGTGTTTTAGTAATCATTAACTGTAATTATATGTTAATATGTGCAGCAGGCAATATTTATAGTCACTGGGTAACAGGACTTTACTAGATATTCAGAGGATTATAAATGAGTAGCAAAAAGCTATAGTTTTCTGGAGTTTACAGTCTAGAGGAGAAAACATACAAGATAAATAAGTATAATAGAGTATGGAAAATGCTAGTGTGATGGTTAATTTTATGTGTCAACTGGACTAGATTAAGGAATACTTAGCAACCTGTTAAAACTTTGTTTTTAGGTGTGTTCATGTAAGCCTGAGTGAACCAGGTGGGAAAGATCTGCCCTCGATATTGGCAGGTGCCATCCAAACCACTGGGGCCTGAGAACAAAAACAGAGTAAAAGGCAAACCTTTCCCTCTACCCACTAGAGCTGGGATACACTCTTCTCTCCCATCCATCAACATCAGAACTGGAGACTCTTCAGCCATTGGGTTTCAGGACTTATATCAGGGGCACCTGTGTGCTCTCAGGGCTTTGGCCTCAGACTGAGAATCACACCATAGGCTTCCCTGGTTCTGGGTTTTCAGATTTGGACTGAGCCAAGCTGCCAGCATCCAGTTTGCAGATGGCCTATCGTGGGTCTCCTCAGCCTTCGTAATCGTGTGAGCCAAGTTCCCTAATAAGTCCCCTCTAATATATTTAGGTATGTAGCCTATTGGTTCTGTCTCTCTGGACAACCCTGTAGAGAAAGTGAAAGTAAATGGTCAGGATCCTTTGGGGGGGTTTGGAATCTTGCCGAGCATTTGATGTGCTCCCAGGTGTTCTTTGGTTATTGTGCATATGTGCCCAGGTGTTCTTTGGTTATTGTCTGATATGTGTGCATATGCACCCAGGTGTTCCTGGGTTGTCTGACTCCCACCCAGGTGTCCTGGGTTATCAGACTTGAGTATAAAGGACGAATGGCTCTGCTCCACAGTGCTGTCTCCCCTCTCCCATCCCCTCTGGGATGCTGCTACTGCTGCTGGAGGGTGTCACTGCTATTGCCGGATCTGCTGAAGGCTGCTGTAAGCTGCTGCTGCCGCTTTTGCTGCTGGAGGGTGTCACTGCTATTGCCGGATCTGCTGAAGGCTGCTGTAAGCTGCTGCTGTAAGCTGCTGCTGCCGCTTTGGAAGCTGAGGACTGAGCTCACATTGGAATGAACCTGTCAACTCTGCCAATGGCTCCTGGGATCTTTCCCAATTACCTAGCTTGTGACCTGCATGTGAGGGCCCTGGTGACCCAGCCGAGCATGTGAGGAGTCTGTGACCCAGTCTGTACGATGGGTTTGAAGGGTCTGAGCCCTAGCCCAACAACTCCTAATACGGATTTTGGTACCAGAAGAGTGGTCTGAGGAGCGTTGGCATTGGGCACCTTAAGTTGGCATTCGGTTCATCTTGCAGCGCCAGTTGTGTTTACCAAAGGTGGCTTACTAGTCTCTTGCATTCCTTGCCTGGCTCCATGCCAGCAAGCTGGACTTCTTGCCATTCAAGGTTTGAGAACAGGTGAGATTGTTTTGGCCCCAAGACCTCTAATCATTTACTTTTCCTGATAAAACTGCATGGGGGTTTGCATGTGACAGTGCTAGCTATCCTGAGGGAAACTTCAGAGGGAACTAGCTACTGGATGGATAAAGGGGTTCCTGGTTTTCAGGGAGTGAGGAGCCTGGAGGACCTTCAACAGTGTGTCCATAGATGGCACTGTCAGTATCCCACCCTCTTCAGTTGGGGAAGTCTGTATTGATTTTACCTGTAAAATCCTCTGGTGCTCTACAGCTTTTTTTTTCTAACCTGAGAGCTTCAAGACAGACATCTGCTGAAGGTGTCACTTCATACTCAACCCCTTGACAGCCACTGGCTGACTCCATGTCCATGGTTGAGAACTGCCTCTCTAGTTCAGCTAGTGTGGGTCTCAGATCCAAGCTCATTTACTCCAGCTGCTGAATTACAATTGCCTCAGACTTCATGTCAACAACTTCCTGCTGGCTGGACAGCATCTGAACATTTTTTTCAGAGTTTCCAAAACAACAGATTGAGATTCTGTTTCAGCATCCTTGGGCCTGTGTTCTTCTTTGGGAGGTTTAGATGATAGACACACAGAAGGGACTCACCTGAGGAACTGCCTTCTGTGTAATCCAGCAAGTATGGGGGTTGAATAATTGTGGGCCAGGTGTAAAGCTCATCTTGATCAAATGGAGCTGAACTTGATTGGGCATTCTGATTACACGGCTCCCTGAAGCAGTCACTAAAAGGAAGTAGAAGACCCATAGCCATGATATGTGAGAGAAACTTCTCTGCTTCCTCTGGAGGCCTGTTCTCCTGCTGGCTGAACAACTTCTCCAGCAAAGCTCAACCTATGAATATGGGCGCCCCAGATGCCTTGGCAGCCAGTGTCAGGGACACGCCACAGCTGCCATCTATGACTGCCCCATGCTCCAGCAGGTGCACAGAACCTCCCACTGGGGATGTGCTTGTGCCAGTCTCCTCCATCCAGTCTGCTGAGCGGCTGAGGTCCGGGGTCTGTCTTCTCTCCCATCGGCCTGCTAACCTGCCCCACCTGGCTTGCATTTTGAGCTGTGCTGCTTTGTGTTGCACTTTTAAGTCCACAGGAGCCTCTGTTGCACACTCAGCTGACCTAAATCAGCAGTTTCAATAATTAATTGGCATTTAGGAACAGCATTGTGGGACTGGACACTAGTGAGCATAATGTAGCAACTACCCTGGACTTATTGATAAGACATTTGCATGTCAGAGGATGGGAAATAAATCGGGGAATAAATTCAAGTAAAATTCAGGGGCCTTCTACCTCGGTTAAATTTCTTGGGGTTCAGTGGTGTGGGTATGTTGAGATATCCTCCTAAGGTGAAGGATAAGTTGTTGCATCTGGCCTCTCCTATCACCGAGGAAGAAGCACAATGCCTAGTGGGCCTATTTGGACTTTGGAGGAAACACATACCTCATTTAAATGTGTTATACTCTGGCCTATCTATCAAGTGACGCAAAAAGCTGCTAGTTTTGAGTGGGGCCCAGAACAGGAGAAGGCTTTGCAACAGGTCCAGGCTGCTCTGAAAGCTGCTTGTCCCTTGGGCCATATTATACAGCATACCCAATGGTACGTGAGGTATCAGTGGCAGATAGGGATGTTGTCTGGAGACTTTGGCAGGCCCCTGATAGAAGAGTCACAACAGAGACCTGTGGAATTTTGGAGCAAAGCCCTGCCACCATCTTCCGACAACTAACCTTTTGAGAGACAACCTTTTGTTGTCCTGCTGCTGGACCTTAGTAGAAACTGAATGCTTGACTATGGGCCACCAAATTACCATGTGACCTGAGCTGCCCATCATGAACTGGGTGTTATCTGACCCAGCAAGCCATAAGGTTGGGCATACACAGCAGTACTCCATCATCAAATGGAAGTACTCCATCATCAAATATACTTGATTGCCCCCGAACAGGTCCTGAAGGCACAAGTAAGTTACATGAAGTGGCTCAAATGCCCTGGTTCCTGCTCCTACACTGGCTTCTAGCTCCCAATCTGCACCTATGGCCTCATGAGAAGTTCCCTATGATCAATTGACAGAGGAAGAGAAGACTAGGGCCTAGTTTACAGATGGTTTTGTGTGATATGCAGGCACCACCCAAAAGTGGACAGCGGTGGCAGTACAGCCCCTGTCTGGGACATCCCTGAAGGAAAGTGGTGAAGGGAAATCTTCACAGTGGGCAGAACTTTGGGCAGTGCACCTGGCTGTGCACTTTGCTTGGAGAAATCATCAGATGTGCAATTATATAACAATTCATGGGCTGTAGCCAGTGATTTGGCTGGATGGTCAGGGACTTGGAAGGTACATTTTGTGTTGCTATAACAGAATACCTGAGACTGGGTAATTTATAAGAAAAAGAGGTTTATTTGGCTTACGATTCTGGGACAGCTGCATCTGGCAGGGGCCTCAGGCTGCTTCTATTCATGGCGGAAAGTGGCAGGCAGCCGGTGGGTACAAGTAGATCACATGGCGAGAGGAAGCGAGAGAGAGAGAAAGAGAGAAAAAGAGAGAGAGAAAAGAGAGAAAAGAGAGAAAAGAGAGAAAAGAGAGAAAAAGGTGCCAGGGTCTTTTTAAGCAATGAGCTCTCGTGGAAACTAATAGAGTGAGAACTCACTCATAAATACCCCCTCCCCCAGGGAGGGCATTAATCCATTAATGAGGGATCCGCCCCCATGACTCGGCTGCTGCCGCCGCCGGGTGAGGAGGCAGCACCGCTGCCGCTTCTGCTGCCGCCGCCGCCGCTGCCGCCGCCCTCCACATGAGTTTTAGAGGGGACAACACATCCAAAATCCATCAGTACATGATTGAAAAATTGGTGACAAGGAAATTTGGGAAAGAGGTATGTGGATAGACATGTCTGAGACAGCAAAGGATGTGAAGATATTTGTTTCCCATGTGAATGCTCATCAAAGAGTGACCTCAGCAGAGGAGGACTTTAATCGGGTGGACAGGATGACTCGTTCTGTGGATACAAGTCAGCCTCTTTCTCCAGCCACTTCTGTCATCGTCCAATGGGCTCATGAGCAAAGTGGCTGGGGTGGAGGTTATGCATGGGTGCAGCAACATGGACTTCCACTCAACAAGGCCAACCTGGCTATGGCCACTGCTGAGTGCCCAATCTGCCAGCAGCAGAGACCAACACTGAGCTCTTAGTATGGCACCATTCCCCAGGGTGATCAGTCAGCCTACCTGGTGCCAGGTTGATTACATTGGACCACTTCCATCATGGAAGAGGCAGTGTTTTGTCCTTACTGGAATAGAAACTTACTCTGGATATGGATTTACTTTCTCTGCATGAAGTGCTTCTGTCAAAACTACCATCCATAGACTCATAGAATGCCTTATTCACTGTCGTGGTATTCCACACATCATTGCTTTTGACAAGTAAACTCACTTCACAGCCAAAAAAGTAGGGCAATGGGCTCATGCTCATGTAATTCATTGGTTTTACCATGTTCCCCATCATCCTGAAGCAGCCAGTTTGATAGAGCAGTGGAATAGCCCTTTGAAGTCACAGTTACAGTGCCAGCTAGGTGACCATACCATGCAGGCCTACGGCATGGTTCAGCACCTGATATATGGTACTGTTTCTCCCATAGCCAGGATTCACAGGTCCAGGAATTGAGGGGGGGAAATGGGAGTGGCATCACTCACCATTACCCCTAGTGACCCACTAGCAAAATTTTTGCTTCCTGTCCTCACAACTTTATGCTCTGCTGGTCTAGAAGCCTTGGTTCCAGAGGGAGGAATGCTTCCACCAGGTGATACAAATGATCCCATTGATCTGGAAATTAAGGTTGCCACCTGGTCACTTTGGGCTCTTCTGGCCTCTGAGTCAATAGGCTAACAAAGGAGTTATGGTGTTGGCTGGGGCGATTGATCCAAACTATCAAGGGGAAGTTGGACTGATATTTCACAATGGAGGTAAAGAAGATTGTCCAGAATATAGGAGACCCCTCAGGGTGTCTCTTAGTACTATCGTTCCCTGTGATTAAGGTCAATGGGAAATTACAAAAACCTAGTCCAGGCAAGACTACAAATGGTCCAGACTCTTCAAGGATGAAGGTTTGGGTCACCTTTCTTGGTAAAGAACCACAAACAGCTGAGGTGCTTGCTGAAGGCAAAGGGAATACATACTGCTCTAGCTGCTGGAGCTGGGAAAAACTCTTTTCTTCTGTCCATGGACATCAGAACTTGACTCTTTAGCCTTTGGTTCTGTGACTTAGACCAGGGGCACCTTCAAGCTCTCAGACCTTTGGTCTTGGACTGAGAATCATACCACTGGCTTCCCTGGTTCTGAGGCTTTCGGACTTGGACTGAGCCATGCTACCAACATCCAGTTTGCAGATGGCCTATCATGGGACTTCTCAGCCTCCATAATCACATGAGCCAATTCCCTAATAAATCCCCTTTCATATACCTACATACATATCCTATTGGTTCTCTCTGGAGAACCCTAACTAATGCAGATCTTTATCTTATTTTTTAAAATTAACAGTAATTCTTAAATGCTGAGAAGATTCCATCTGCTTGTCTACCTCTGGGATACTTGTTTAAGGAGTGCTGCTGTCTGAATATTTGTATCCCCATGAACGGGATTAGTGACCTTGTAAAAGATTCCCCAAAGCTACCTTGCTTATTGTACCATGTGAAGACATAGTCACAGTGATAAGGCATCATCTATGAGAAGGTAGGCCCTTATCAGACCAAATCTGTGAGCACCTTGGTCTTGGACTTCCCAGGCTTCAGAACTGTGAGAAATAAATTTCTGTTGTTCATAAGCCACCCAGTTTATGGTATTTTGTTATAGCATCCTGAATTAACTAAGAGAAGGAGATATTTCAGCCTGTGGACCTCAGGGGTTTTCTGGAAAGACAGATGAAAATGACTTAAGATCTTACCCTCTGGCTGGAGGATTCTTCTTCCTGAGAGTTTACAAAGTTGGCAAAGAGCTCATCCCGGGATAAAATAGATGTCTGACCTTTATCTTTAAAAAAAAAAAATCAACAGTAATTCTCAAATGTTATCAAGTATTCATTAGTTGTTAAAATTTCCAGTCATTTCATAAGGGTCATAAATTTATTTTACAATTTGTTTGTTTGAGGTCCCCATATACATATAGAGTGACTTGTCTTTCAAACTGCAAGTTCCCCTACCCCATCATCTCTTTTTTTNGTTGGCAAAGAGCTCATCCCGGGATAAAATAGATGTCTGACCTTTATCTTTAAAAAAAAAAAATCAACAGTAATTCTCAAATGTTATCAAGTATTCATTAGTTGTTAAAATTTCTAGTCATTTCATAAGGGTCATAAATTTATTTTACAATTTGTTTGTTTGAGGTCCCCATATACATACAGAATGACTTGTCTTTCAAACTGCAAGTTCCCCTACCCCATCATCTCTTTTTTTCCCTGCAATTTTTAACTACAGTTTTAACGTCCAATTTGAATAGATCAGGACAGTGAAGGGACCATAGACATATTTCCTGGAGACCCACTTATTTCTGCTGGAGGATTCTTCTTCCTGAGAGTTTACAAAGTTGGCAAAGAGCTCATCCCGGGATAAAATAGATGTCTGACCTTTATCTTTAAAAAAAAAATCAACAGTAATTCTCAGATGTTATCAAGTATTCATTAGTTGTTAAAATTTCCAGTCATTTCATAAGGGTCATAAATTTATTTTAAAATTTGTTTGTTTGAGGTCCCCATATACATATAGAGTGACTTGTCTTTCAAACTGCAAGTTCCCCTACCCCATCATCTCTTTTTTTCCCTGCAATTTTTAACTACAGTTTTAACGTCCATTTAGAATAGATCAGGACAGTGAAGGGACCATAGACATATTTCCTGGAGACCCACTTATTTCTGTGGAAGATGCTTGGGTGGAGTAGACAAGCTCATTTTTGAACCGAAATTGGAACTCAGGTTTTTTCAGTCTGTGGCTGCACACAGCACCATTTTGCAATAAATCAAAAACTTTAATTTTGTTGGACCATCATCCTGAAGTGCTGTGGAATAACTTATATCACTATATTTAATTTTTCAGAAAAATTAAACCTTACTTATCTTCAAAAGCAGGTTAATTTGTGTTGACATATGTTTTGGTGTGACTCTGGATGATACCTCTCAAAATTTCCTCCAACTGAACTCTGAAGAAACTTGTCCAGTTTGCTGAAGAGAAATAACTAGAAAAAAAAAAGACAGCATCAGCAAAGGCAGCCTTTGGAGACTGTGACAGAAGAGCTTCCACACAGGTGAAAACAGTGTTCCCTTTCTGTGAGGGCTGCATCAGTGAACACGGAAGTGGCATGGTTGGATTAGAGGCCACAGAGACAATACCTCAGAAACGAGAGCAAGGCCAGTATCTTTAAAAAAAAAAAAAAAAAAAAAATATATATATATATATATGTATATATATGTATATATATAAACATAATTGATTGTACATATCTGTGGGGTACAGCATTGAATATCAATACCTCTGTGCAATATGTGATGCTCAAATCAGGATAATTACTATATTTATTATTACATAATATCATTTTTTGTAGTCTTTTACCAAGTTTTCTCTAACTCCACTCCCTCTCCCCCTTTCCTTTGTCTGATGGCCTCAGTTCTATTCTCTCCATTTTAAAGTTCAACAAATTATTGTGATTGTTGTCTTTCTCTTATTTTTTTTTAGCTCCCACTTACGAATGAGGACATGCAGTATTTCTCTTTCCATGCTCGGCTTATTTCACTTTCTGTGCTTGGCTTGTTTTACTTAACATAATTTTTTCCAAGTTCATCTAAGTTGCTGTGAATGGCAGGATTTTATTCTTTTACATGGCAGACTAGTATTCCATTGTGTATATATACCACATTTTCCTTACCCAGTCATAAGTTGATGGACATTTAAGTGGGTTCCAACTCCTGGCTGTTGTAAATAGAGCTGTGATAAACATGGTGCAGATATCCCTTCAACATGATGATTTCCATTCCTTTGAGTATATGCTCAGCAGTGGGATTGCTGGATCATAAGACAGTTGTATCTGTAGTTGTTTGAGAGAGCTCCAGATAGTTTTTCATAATGGCTTTACTAATTTACAGTCCCACCAACAGTGTAGGAGGGTTCTTTTTTCTCCGCATTCTCACCAGCACTTGTTATTCTGTTTTGTTGTTGTTGTTGTTGTTTTTTGTTTTTATAATGGTGAGTCTAACAGAGATGGGATGATATCTCAATGTGGTTTTGATTTCCATTTCCCTGATACTTGGTGACATTCAGCATATTTCATGTGTCTCTTGCTCATTTGTATATCTTCCTTTGAGAAATGCCTATGCAGCTTTGTCTATTTTCTAATTGGGTTACTTGTTTTTTTTACTGTTGAGTTGATTTCTGTATATATTCTGGATATTAATCCCATCAGGTATGTAGTTTGCAAATATTTTCTCCCATTCTGTAGGTTGTTTTTTCACTCTTTTTCTTTTGCTGTGCAGAAACTCTATAGTTTGATATAATCCAATTTGCTTATTTTTCCTTTTCTTGCCAGTGCTTTGGGGGTCATATTCATAAAGTCTTTGCCCATTTCTACTTCCTGAAGTGTTTCCCCTATATTTTCTTGTAGGAGTTTCTACATATGGATGTCCAGTTTTCCCAGCACCATTTATTGAAAATGGGCAGTCTTTTCCCCAATGTGTGTTCTTGTTGCCTTTGTCAAAGATCAGTTAACTGTAAGCATGTGGGTTAATTTCTGGGTGCTCTATTCTGGTTCGTTGGTCCGAGTATCTATTTTCATGCCAGTGCCATGCTGTTTTGGTTACAGTAGCTTCATAATGTAATTTGAAGTCAGGTAGTGTTATGCCTCTGGCTTTTTTTTGCTCAGGATTGCTTTAGCTATTTGGTCTCTTTTGTTGTCCATCTGAATATTAGGATTATTTTTTTCTATTTCTGTGAAGAATGCTGTTGGTATTTTGGTTGGGATTGTATTGAATTTGTAGATCAATTTGGGTAGTATGGACATTTTCACAATGTTAATTCTTCTAGTCCAAGAACATGGAATGTCTTTCCAACTTTTTGTACCCTCTTTTATTTCTTTCAGCAGTGATTTGTAGTTCTTATTGTAGAGATCTTTTACCTCCTTGGTTAAATTGATTCCCAGGTATTTTATTATTTTTTTGATGACTATTGTAAATGGGCTTACTTTCTTGATTTCTTTTTCTGCTAGTTCATTACTTGAGTATAAAAATGGTACTGATTTTTGCATATTGATTTTGTATCCTGAAACTTTACTGAAATAATTTATCAGCTTTAAAAGTTTTTTTTTTTTAAATTAGAGTCTTTAGGTTTTTCAGTATATACAATCATGTCTTCTTCAAATAGGAACAGTTTGCCTTTGTCTTTTCCAATCTGGATGCCCTTTATTTTTTTCTCTTGACTGATTGCTCTGGCTAGTACTTCCAATACTATGCTAAATAGGAGTGATGGCAGTGGGAATCTTTGCATTGTTCCTGTTCTTTAGGGAAATGCTGAGAGGATGATATTGGCAGTGGGTTTGTCAATTTT
>NW_007727694.1:286204-288829 GCF_000696425.1 Galeopterus variegatus | reverse complement strand
TTTCCAATCTGGATGCCCTTTATTTTTTTCTCTTGACTGATTGCTCTGGCTAGTACTTCCAATACTATGCTAAATAGGAGTGATGGCAGTGGGAATCTTTGCATTGTTCCTGTTCTTTAGGGAAATGCTGAGAGGATGATATTGGCAGTGGGTTTGTCAATTTTATTTTGTTGTGTTGAATTGTGTTGAGATACTTTCCTTCTATGCCTAATTTGCTGAGAGCCTTTATCATGAAGGGATGTTGAATAATATCAAATGCTTTTTCTGTCTCTGTTGAGACAATCATATGGTTTTTGTTCTTCATTTTATTGATGTGGTGTATCACATTAATTGACTTGCATATGTTGAACCATCCTTGCATCCCTGGGATGGATCCCACTTGATCATGGTGTATAATTTTTTTGATGAGTTGTTGTATTCTGTTTGCTATTATTTTGTTGAGGATTTTTGCATCTTTATTCATCAGAGATATTGACATGTAGTTTTCTTTTTTGTCATATCTCTGTCTGGTTTTGGTAGCAAGGTGATGCTGGCCTCATAGAATGAATTTGGGAGAATGGCCTCTGTTTCAATTTTTTTGGAATAGTTTGAAGAGGATTGGTATTAATTCCTTTTTAAAGGTTTCCTAGAATTCAGCAATAAAGCCTTCAGGTGCTGGGCTATTCTTTGCTGGGATATTGCTGATTACTGCTTCAATCTCGTTGCTTGTTATTGGTCTGTTCAAGTTTTCTATGTCTTGTTGGTTGAGTCTTGGTAGTTTTTATGTGTCCAGAAATTTATCCATTTCCTCCAGGTTTTCAAATTTAATGACATATAGTTGTTCATAATAGACCCTAATGATTCTTTGTATTTCTTTGGTATCAGTTGTAATGTCTCCCTTTTTCACTTCTAATTTTTGTTGTTTGGGTCTTCTCTCTTCATTTTTTAGGTAGCCTAGCTAACAGTTTGTCTATTTTGTTTATCTTCTCAAGAAAACAACTTTTTGTTTCATTGATCTTTTGCATCATTTTTGGGGTCTCTATTTCATTCTGTTCTGTTCTGATCTTAATTCTTTCCATCTACTAATTTTGGGATTGGATTGTTCTTGTTTTTCTAGTTTTTTGAGGTATCACATTAGGTTTTTTATTTGAAATCTTTCTATTTTTTCTGAGGCAAGCATTTATTGCAATAAACTTCCCTATTCATACTGCTTTTTCTATATCCCACTGGTTTTGGTATATGTCTTTATTTTCATTAGTTTTAAGAAATGTTTTGATTTCCTGTTTAATTTCTTCTCAGACCCATAGGTCTTTCAGGAGCAAATTGTTTAATTTCCATGTATTTATATCATTTCCACAATTTCACTTGTTATTGATTTCTGGTTTTAATCTATTGTGGTCTAAGAAGATACTTGAAATTATTTCAATTTTAAAAAATTTGAGATTTGATTTGTGACCTAACATATAGAGAATGGTCCATGTGCTGATGAGAAGAGTGTGTATTCTGTATTTGTTGGATGAAATGTTCTATAGATATCTGCCAGGTCCAAATTGATCTAAAGTGTAGTTTACATCTTGTGTTACTCTGATTTGTTGCCTGGATGATATACCCAGTGCTGAGAGAGGGGTATTCAGGTCCTCAACTATTATTGCATTGGTGTCTATTTCTTTCTTTATGTCTAATAGTGTTTGCTTTATATATGTGGGTCCTTCATGGTTGAGTGCATTTATACTTATGATTATTAGATCTTGCTTAATAGATCCCTTTATCATTATATAGTGGCCTTGTCTGTTTGCATGGTGTTTGGTTTAAAGTCTGTTTAAGCCAATATAAAAATAGCTACTCCTGCTTGTTTTTGGTTTCCATTTGTGTGTGTGTGTGTGTGTGTATGTGTATATGTATGTATACATATATATATTTCTATCCCTTCACTATTAGTCTGTGTGTGTCTTTACAGGTGAGGTGAGTCTCTTGAAGACAGCTTAGAGTTGGGTCTAGCTTTTTGATCCAATCCATTTGTCTGTGTTTTTTTGAGTGGGAGGCTTAATCCATTTACATTTGACATTGTTGTTGAAAGGCATTGTCTTCTTCCTGGCATTTTATTGATTTTTGTTCAGATGTTTTAAATATCTTGTGTTCCTTTCTTCTCCTTTTATTGTTTATCTCCAGCATTGATTTTTTTGAGGTGGTTAGTATATTTTCTTTCTCTTTCTCATCTGCATTTTTGTTTTATGACTGTGACTATTTTTGGGGTGTGTGTGTGTGTATTCATGGTAGTGATTATAATTTTTTGGATTCCAGATGCAGGACTCTCTTGAGGATTTCTTGTAGAGCTGGTCATGTCGTGGTAAACTCCCATAGTTATTATCTACTAGAAAATACATTGTTTCTCCCTTATTTCTAAAGGATAGCTTTGCTTAATATTGTATTCTTCGTTGGCAGTATCTTTCCTTTAGTGTTTTGAATATATCATCGCATTCTCTTCTGGTTTGTAGTGTTTCTGTTGAGAAGTCTGCTGTTAGTATGATAGGACTCCATTATAGGTGCCTCGATGCTCTTCTGTTGCTGTTTTTAAGATTCTCTCTCTGTGTTTCATTTTTGCTGCTTTTTTTTTTTTTTTTTTTTTTTTTTTTTTTTTTTTTTGTG
>NW_007727694.1:235382-285478 GCF_000696425.1 Galeopterus variegatus | reverse complement strand
GCGGGAGCGCCACCATGCTTCCCAAGCGGCGCACTGTAGCAGTGCACCACCGGGCCGGCCCCCATTTTTGCTGCTTTGATTATAATGTGTCTCTGAGAGGAGCTTTTGGATTGAATCTCTTTGGGGATCTTTGAGCTTCCTGGATCTAAAGGTCCATGTCTCTCCCTATACCTTGGAAATTTTCTCCTGCTATTTCATTGAATAGGTTTTCAATGCCTTTCCTTTCTTCTCCCCTTCTGGAACACCCATGATTTGGATGTTTACATGCTTAAAGTTGTCTGCAAGCTCTCTTAGATTTTCTTCATTTTTGAAAATGCTTTTTCTTTTTCTGTGTGTGCATCTGGATTATTTCAAAAAGACCATATTTAATTTCAGAAATTCTTTCTTCTGCTTGTTCCAATCTGCTGCTTAAGCTCTTGTTGGTGTTTTTTATTTTATTGAACTTCAGTTCTAGGAGTTGTGCTACATTCTTTTTAAAGGTATTATTCTCTTTGTAAATTTCCTCCTTCATACCCTGGATACATTTTCTTATTCCATTGTGTCATCTAATTGAGTCTTCTGATATCTCCTTGAGTTTCCTTAAGATTGTTGTTTGGCATTACTTTTCAGTTATTTCAAAGTTTTCCTTCTGTATGGGGTCTGGTACGTGAGAATTATTGTATTCCTTTGGTGTTATATTTTCTTGTTTTCTCATATTTCTAGTATATCTGCATTGTTGTCTGGTCATCTGGTAGAACAGTTGCTTCTTCTGTTACTCTGGAATGTGGTTTGAGGGGAGAGAATTCCTTCTGTAGATGTGTTTTATATTGACCATTGAGTAGGATCTTTTAGTACTGGTTCTGGGTAGACACAGTGGTGTAGTCTCTGTGTGGGTACTTTGGCTGTTTTCAGTGTGGGAGTTGCCTGTGAGTGCCTCAATGGCCTAGGGAATGGGGCACCTGGTGATTCCTTGCTGAAGTTAGTGATACTATATTTGTTCATTAGGGATGTGGGCAAGCTCTCAACTCCTTGGAAAAGTGCTGGGTGCCCTGCCACTCTTTGGCTAGGGTGGGTGACCCTGGGCAGGCATGTTCACACCACAGCTAGTGTCCCTTGACCCTAATTGGTGCACTGGATCCTCCTCAGTTTCAGTGGGTGATTCTGTGTAAGATTTCTCTTTCCTCTTTGCTACAGGCAGAAGGTCTTTCTGCATCCTTGCTTCCCTTGGTTGTGGGATGGGATGTGGTGATGGGGAATTTTCTTAACATTATTTGGGTATCCTAGTTTCTGTACTCTCAGGGAGGTTCTGCATGTGTCTCTATCTATATCAAGGCAGTCATGTGGGCTGTGTATGTACCTCTCTTCCCCAAGTGTGCTCCCACATGTGGCAGCATAATTCCTGCTGTAGGCTAGATCACTGCATCACAGGTCTGTTCTCATTCCCTCTTTCCCTGGGCTCTGCTGGTGACTCTTCTTGTGTCAATGTAGTCAAGTAGTCAGTGGTCCACCTGTATGGCAGTGGTGGTTGCTGCTGTGGCAGCAATCCACCCTTGCAGCAGAAGTGGCAGTGGCAGTGACTGTGGCAGACCACCTGCATGGCAGTGGTGTCTGCAGCAGTAGCAGGGGCTTCCTGCAGCTGCTGAGGTCTCCAGATGTGCTTCCTACCATGTGCTGGTCTGATAGGTGGCTGTCCCTGACTGCTGAGGTCCACAGGCAAGCTTCCTGCCATCTGCTGGTTGGGTGGTTGATTGCTGGCAAAGGCCAGTTTCTAAGTGAGAAATACAAGTAGCTTCTTGGGGAGCTCTCAGGTACTATACCAGCAGAGGCAAAAGGATCTTAAATTCAAGGATCTTAAACGTTTTTGGTTTTGCCATGGCACACTGAAGAGGGCCAAAAGATCCTTTGCTCCTCGTATTCTACTGATTCAACTTTTTATTTATAAAGTTTGTCACTATCCTCTAAATTTCATCAGATCTAATATGCCATTAAATATAAGACACACTATTATTTTAGGTATCACTAAAAAAGAGAAAATATATGAAGTAAACTAAGGCTTTGTTATCACTTTATTTTATATGTACTGAAAGAGCTCTTAAAAGCCCTTTAAGTGACAGATGTGTTTCCTGTGTCTGACTTAGCCAACTTAAAACAAAGGAGAGTCTACAATAGTTTCACTACCTCAGCTGGAGATATCAAAGCCAAGCAATGGTGCAGAGAAATCAACTGGGTCCTGCAGCATGTTTGTTTGGCATAAACCCCTCAAATTTACAGTTCAGGGACTCTTTGGTTTGGAAAGAGAGGGCTGAAAAAAAGGAACAGCTCTATCCTCACAGGGGACAAAGATGGAGGAAGTAGTGACAGCACAATTTGCAGCTGCGAGAAAAGGACAAACATCTGTAAGATGACTTCAATTGTAAGATGCATCCTAATTTCAGAGATGTTAAAATGTGAAGAGAAATATGTGTTTTAGAATAGAAGAAATGAGATATGTGCGTAGGAGCTTTGTAACGTTGCCAGGTGTTGAATATTGAAAGACAACGAGGCCACTTACACAAATAGTGAGTGTGTTTTCAGATAATTCTGTTGACAACTTACTTCTAGCGATTTTAACAACTCACTAATGCACTAGTAACCAGCCTTTAGTAGTAAATAACAGTGAAAAATAGTGAGTGTGTTTTCAGATAATTCTGTTGACAACTTACTTTTAGCGATTTTAACAACTCACTAATGCACTAGTAACCAGCCTTTAGTAGTAAATAACAGTGAAAATTGATGGAACTGTGCTTCATTCTCTTTTAGGAGAGAGAGACAGAAGATGACTCTGTCCTTTGAGAACAAGCTTCCTGGGTTGATATTCAACCCATTTGGTGAGCCTAATCATGGGCTAGGATTCAATTTGGAGAATCATTTGATTTAAAAGACCATCATGGAGAACAAGAGATATCAGGCAGCTAGAAAGAAAAAGAGACTTAGGATCTAAGTGGTGTTGTAGGTGTAGGATCTAAGCTAAATAATTATTATTTTAGTTTTGTTGGTATCCATGTATTTCATTGACTTTTCTCAGGTTTCTTTGGGCTGCAGGATCATGGATGGCATGATGAAGAAAGATGATACTTTATTTTCCTTCCA
Source organism: Galeopterus variegatus (assembly GCF_000696425.1). Classification (NCBI taxonomy): domain Eukaryota; kingdom Metazoa; phylum Chordata; class Mammalia; order Dermoptera; family Cynocephalidae; genus Galeopterus; species Galeopterus variegatus. Next base: position 282,370 of record NW_007727694.1, on the reverse strand, counting down.
TCTCCCTCCCCCTCAGTGTAATAAAGCTCTCATGTGCATACAAGCCAGTTGGAGGGCTGGCTATAAAATATCCAGTCCGGGCCTGATCCTAGAGATTTTGGAGTTCAGTAAAGGGGTGGGGTCCTGAAATCTGTATTTTTCCAGAAGTATCTCCAGTTATTTCAAATAAAGATGGTGCAGGTGTCATACTTATAGTTAATAGTAAATAGTTTTATTTAGATGATTCTCTCTCCATTCCTTGCACTTCTCAGTTAAAGTTTCCTTTTTTCTCCAAGAATCCACAGAAACAGAATGATGTTTTTTCCACAAAAATCTCCTTGATAGCAGATCAGGAATATTATCTTTGGCCCAGTTTGAGCTAGATGGACATTTCAAAAAATGTATATTAACACACATTTTCTTTGCATAGAAATATTCTATCAATAAGTCTTAGATTTCATATTATGGAATCAAGTTAAGTGCCTTTCATCACCCATTGCACCCAGTCATGGCTGGACTGCTCAGTTGCAAACAACATTCCAGTCTGCAGTGTTCCTTAGTTTTGAAGGCTACCAAGACACCATTCAGTCTTTTCTGAAAATAAAAGCAAGATGGAAGATTCATTCATGTGTTAAATTATTTGCTTAGTAACACATTCGGAGAGAAGAAGAAAACATATGACACTGTTAATTGGGTGACACAAACATTTGTGATAATGCTCAAGCACATTGTGCAGAGTAACAAATGTGTATGGTTGTGTGGTGTGGTGGAAGTATGTCAGCTGGCTTTTAGCCCATTGGCAAAAGGTTTGGACCATTTGTGTTGAATAATTTGATGACTGATTTAAGAGAATTTGTTTTCTTTCATGAAGAAAATGATGCATGTAGTATTCCATATGTAATTCTTTGAGTAAGAGATAATTGCACTACACACTAACCAACTATTTGCATTTAATTAGCAGCAGTTTCTACTGAATTTTATGTACTGTAATTTTTTTAAAGAAAATGTTTGTCTTATTTAAAGATATTGTCACACTTCAATGCTTCTCAAATCTTGTCTAAATATCCTACTTAAAAAAAAAAAAACATTTTTCAGTTACTGAGCATCACAGGCTTAAGTTTGTTCACATACTTGTGTAAGAAAGTTTATACTAAGTTGTTGCTTTGTGTTGCTTTGCCCCCCACAGATTTGTCAACCCTCTTCCCCTGGGTGATGGAGATGCAAAGGAGTACTCAAAGCCCATCTCTTCTGAGCAGTGAGAGACTCCAAAGTGGTTAATTTCCAACTGGAACTCTCAAGTGAGAGGCATCACTTCCATGGGAAATTAACACCAAATTGGGGTTCTCTTCCTGCATTTATTTTCCAGACAAGGAAATTACAGGAAAAGAACATAGGTGGGATTGTAGTTTAACAACATAGACTGGTAACTTTCAGCGAAACAAGTCAGATGACATTCCAGGAGACAATTAAGTAGTCCTATCAACAACAGCTTGATCTTAGCAAACATTCCTTCTCCCTCTAACAATTTTCCAGCAACTTAGATATCAATCAGTATTTCATCTGTCTTTGAGCCAGCAACCTTGCTGTGCCACAATTCTTCTCTTGCAACAGAGACTCAATAGCCTGGGGAAAATTTCCTGTCCTTGCAAGGTCAATATTTGAAACTGCAAGGCTTTGGAAAACCAGGCCCTGTGAAGTACATATGCTTTATAGCATATTCCACACTAAGTGATGTGTAATATTCTTACCAGTATTGATGTGCATTTATAGTTATTTGTATGGTATTATGTATTTTATCTTTTTTGTTTGTTTTTTGACAGCTGGCTGGAGCAGGGATCAAACCATGGTCCTTGGTGCTATCAGCACCATGCTCTGACCAACTGAGCTAACCAGCCACCCGCCCTTATAATGTATTTTAGAATTGCATTCAGTTACACTTTAGTTTGTGTTCCTTTTAAGAATATGTTCTAAAAATAAATCAGGGTTTTTCAAAGCCAGGTCCTTGAAATACCTGCCTCAAACTCACATCAGATGCTGGTTGAAAATGCAAATGTTTTGGTGCTGTGGACTAAATTGTATCCCCCTCCCCCAAATTCATACATTGACATTTTAAGACCTCCCCACCCCATGTATTTAGAGATAGGGTTTTTAGGATGTAACTAAGGTTAAATGAGGTCATTTGGGTGGGATCCTAATCTAATAGGATTCGGGGCCTTATAAGAGGGAAAGAGAGAGAGCCACATGCATGTACCAGGGAAAAGCTATGTGAGGATATAGCAAAATGGAAACTCTGCAAGCCAAGAAGAGAGCTGTCATGTTCAGAACCTGACTATGCTGCCACCCTTATCTTGGACTTCCAGCTTCCAAAACTGTGAGAAATAAATTTCTGTTTAAGTCACCGAGTCTATGGTATTTTGTTATGGCAGCCTGAGCTAACTAAGACAGATTTGCATACCAAGAAGAGGGGATGATGCTATATTAAATACCTAAAAATGTGGAGGAAGCTTGGGAACTGGATAATGGGTAGAGATGGAAAGAGTTTTGAGATGGATTCTGGAAATATGGATGTTTAAGGTAATTCTTGTGAAGGCTCAGAAAAAAAAAGAGGAGAGCTGGAGAGAAAGCCTTCATCTTATTAGGGAATACACAAATCATGAGCAAATGTTGGTAGTAATATGGATGTTAAAGGCCATTCTGGTGAGCTCTTATATGGAAATGAGGAATGGGTTATTACAAAGAAGATCCTTGTTATAAATTGGCAAAGAACTTGGCTGACCTGTGTTGTGGTGTTTGTGGAGGATAGAACTTGCCAGTGATAAAACTGGATATTTAAATAAAATGCTAAAGGACAGAGATAAATTAAAGGAGGAACTGTTAAGCAGAACTTAAAGATTTGGAAAATACTAGTCTGTCCATATTGTAAGAAATAAGAAAGTTTGTTCCAAAGAAAACAAACACCAAAGGTGTGGCTGGACTGTCACTAAAGAGATTATGGGATTATCTGAACAGAAACACTGCTGGTTTTAACTGAAGAGGATGGAGATGTGACGAAATGAGGGAAAGCTGTCAGACTTCTTAGAATCTACAGGCCAGGATGACAGTGCTGTTCACCTGTGAATTGTGCTATTCAAGAAAAGGACAGAAAAACCCAAAGGAAATTCAGAGATAACCAGGGCCACTGGTTTGTTTTTATAAGCCACATGGCCTTCTACACAGCCACAGGGGCAGGATCACCTGGATCTTTGGGGTACAGTCCTAACCTGGCAGAACCTCAGGGGCAAGATACACCATCCCAGTGGGTCTTTAAGGCCAAAGAAGATTATTCTCAAGACTTAAGATCTAAAGGAATTTTCCTTGCTAGGGGTTTGGCCTTATTTGGGTCCTTTCACCTTTTTCTTTCTTCTGATTTCTTCCTTTTGGAATGGGAATGTCTATCCTTTATCTGTCCCAGTGATGTATTTTGGAAGCATATAACTTACCTGGTTTCACAGTTTCACAGCTGGAGAGGAATTTTTTCTAAGGATGAATCATACTTTGAATCTCCCTCATATCTGATTTAAAAGATATTTAGACCAGACTTTGGACTTTAGATTTTAGAACTGGTGCTGGAATGAGTTAAGACTTTTGAGTCTTGGGGGATGGAATGAATGTATTTTGTGTGTGAGAAGAACATGAATTGTGAGGGCTGGGGCAGAGTACTATGGACTGAATTGCCCCCCCCCAATCACATGTGAAGATCTAACCCCAATGTGACTGTATTTGGAGATAGAGTTTGTAGGACTTAATTAAAATTAAGGTTAAATAGGTGTGGTTCTAATCCTGTAGAGTTAGTGTTCTTATGAGAAGAGGAAGAGAGATTGTTCACTGTCTTCACATGCACCCATGAAATAAAGGCCATATGAGGAAACAGCAAGAAGGTGGCTGTCTGCAAGCCAGGAAGGGGCCCTTACCAGGAACTAAATCAGCCATTACCTTGATCTTGAGGTTCTAGTCTCTAGAACTGTAAAAAAAAATAAATTTCTGTTGTTTAGGCCATCCAGTCTATGATAATTTGTTATAGCAGCCTGAGCGAAGACACTTGGTTCCACCCCAGTCTTACAGAATATGATATACCGTAGTACCCCCTTATCCACAGGGGATATGTCCCAAGACCCTTGGTGGGTGCCTGAAACCTTGAACAGTACTGCACCTTATTGCTGTCAGAACATGTTTCTGTTTATGTCTTTCTGTTTATATTGCCCACCCACAAACTTAATGCATTTTCCACCTTAACTCGGCACCTATCACGCTTTGTGGCTATAATTTTTGCAATTTGAGGTGCAAGAGAAAAACTAGCACAATTTTTTTTCCTTCTTCCACCCACAAACTTAATGCATTTTCCACCTTAACTCGGCACCTATCACGCTTGGTGGCTATAATTTTTGCAATTTGAGGTGCAAGAGAAAAACTAGCACAATTTTTTTTCCTTCTTAACAATTTCACAAATAGAAGATTTGTTCTTAACCTTAGATCTTACCAACTTCAGCATACATTTTTTTTTTCTTTCCTTATTAAGTGCTGATGAATTTCACCTTTTTGCTTAAAGGAAGCACTTTACGGCTTCTCTTTGGCATATTAGAATTGCCAGCATCACTACTCTTACACTTTGAGGCCATTATTAAGTAAAATAAAGGTTACTTGTGGTACCATGACAGTTGATCTGATAACGCAAATGGTGATTAATTGACTAATGGGCAGGTTATGAACACAGTGTGGGTACACTGGACAAAGGGATGGTCCCAGCTGGAATGGAGCAAGACAGCACAAGATTTCATCACACTGTTGAGAATGGTGTACAATTTAAAACTTATGAATTGTTTATTTCTGGAATTTTTCACTTAATATTTCGGATCCCAGTTGACCACAGGTAACTGATATTATGGAATGTGAAACCGTGAACAAGGGGAGACTACTGTACTGGAAATGAGGTGGCTTGGGAATCTGCATTCCCTACCCCTGTCACATGTGGGAAGCCAATACATAGGGAACAAATAGGAAAGAACAGATGGTGTCAGAGCAGTGGGATGACACGGGTTGGGTGGTAAGGTATGGCAGGATTATTTGATCTCAACATCTGCCAAGGCCCCAGGCAGGGTCAGGGACTTGATGCATGCTGACAGACGATGGTCCCTGCTTAGGCAACCAATGAAAAGTTTTGATGTGTATGGAAAATCTTGGTGCCTTCTGGAAGAAGTTCAAAAGAGAAACATTTTAGACTATAACAAACAGCTATAGGAATATGCCCTTGTCCCTACAGCCTTATTCCTTGGGCCCAAATCAGAGGGACAGAAACTATTTCTAAGAGTGGTAGAGGAATAAAGGTAAGGGAGAAGGCTGAATCTTATTATTCCCTCACTGCCTCTGAGGATTTTCAGGTTGCACCTAGGAGAGAACAGTTATCTCAAGGTAGGATTTATTAAACTCAGCATTACTGAGATTTTGGGGACACATGGTTCTTTGTTGTGGGTCTCCTTCGTGTACATTGTAGGATGATTAGCATCACCCCTGCTGTCTATTCACTAGATGTCGGTACCGTCCCTTTCCCCAACTGTGACAACTGAAAATGTCTCCAGATATTCCCTGAGGCTTCTGAGGGCAAAATACTTCTCTTTGACTAGCCTCCTCCCCAAACTGAGAATTACTGCCTTAAGAGCAACGAAGTTTGTGGTTCTAATTATTGTACTGGACAGGCTATTCAAATTACTGAAGTGAACTGTTCTTGTAACTAAAGAAGAGAGGAGAAGCTATGGGACCTGTCAACGTTCCATACAGTGCTAGGGAAGCAAAAGTTTTAAAAGACGCATGCACAACGAAGTTTGTGGTTCTAATTATTGTACTGGACAGGCTATTCAAATTACTGAAGTGAACTGTTCTTGTAACTAAAGAAGAGAGGAGAAGTTATGGGACCTGTCAACGTTCCATACAGTGCTAGGGAAGCAAAAGTTTTAAAAGACGCATGCAAAAGAATATTTTTTTTTATGATTGTACCCTTCTCTTCTAATCTTTTTGTGTAAAACCATTATACTCTTTCTCTTACCTATAGTGTAAACATACATTCTAGTTTGCCCCAGACAGGGTTGTTCCAGCTCTTGAAAGTGTCCCATTTTGGTTGATAAATTATAGGGACCCCCTACTATCTATTTTCTCAATTATATGATAAGCTTCAGTAGGGAAGCAGCTTCTTTCTTGTGCACTGATGTATCCTCATAGTATTTTCATATAATGGTCAATTAATAAATACGAGTGTCCTTCAAAAAGCTTGTAGAAAAATAGAATTAAAAGATAATACAAATCTTTCTATGAACTTTTTGAAGACCCTTCATATTTGTTAAACCTACAGTACAAACAAAATTTAATTATGTCGTTTAATGTCAGTGGGATTGCAAGTGTGTGGTCCAGGAGTTTCCCTGTGTGAGCCATGGTGCAGTTTGGAGGCTTCTTCTAGAAGATACTGGGGCTTTCTGCCCACATTTCAGCCACAGCATCTTCCTCAGATTTAACAAGAAGAGTAGGCTGATTACACACATAATTGAATGCATTTTAGTGTCAGTACTCTACAGGCCTAATTATATTTTGAAAAGATAACTATTATTTATATTTTATACATAATTGATAGGTCAGTTCTTATGATCTCTCTAAAGGGAAATAAGTGAGTATAGAATTTAGGTAGTGAAGAATATTTCTTTTGCAAGAGTGCAATGCCAGAGAGTATGCCTTAAAGACTGTTCTAGATGAACACCTTTGTTCCCTCATCCTTCTTATTCTGTTCCTCATTACTACTGAGCATGCACACACAAACCTATACATGCTAAAAAAAAAATCCATTTACATACTTTATTTTACCTTGTCATTTTCACGTTCTCATTTGGGTGTTACTTGCTGAAGAAATTGAGATCTTTTCATTTAGGAGCAAATCAGAAGTGAGATGTCACGGAACTGGTAGAACCTTTTATAAGAATAAGACAATATGATTGGGATGCCCTTATCTATTTGAAGAAATGTTTCACATCAGAAGATTGTAGCAAGTATACATCTACACTAGTACCCTGGAAAATGTCTTAATACCTCTGGAATTGCTGATATGTTTCCTTACAAAAATAATGGTAAACTCCTAGAAATATTTTTGATTCCAGTAGATTGAGAATGAAATAATGTTATTTTCCTGCTCTTGCTGGAAGCTTTCACATATATTAATTTCTCATCTCCATTGTATGTATCAGTAATCTGTGATTCTTGAAAACTTGAGATTTAAACACAGGTCTTCCTGTCTCTGAGTCACTGTATCTTTCAGCATTTCATTAGGAGTTTTTTGCTGATATTAGAAGGCAAAAAATCCCTAATATTCCAACTAAATTATTGCATTAAATGTGGGGAAATCCTTTAGACAATTTACTTAAATCATTACTTTTATCTGGACAGTGAAGATAATAAGAGGAACCACCTCATAGGACTGTTAAGAGGCTAAAATTATGTAAAGTATATACAGAATTTGGCAAAAATCTCAGCACACACTAAAGATTCAGCAACTTTTTATTATGTGCGGAGAAAGAATGCATTCTAATACATCTGTCAGTTACTTTTAACATATATAGGAAATAATTTTGGAGCACTGAGTCTTTGAATATTCTTTTGTTTTCTGCAGCCAGGGGGTGTTTGATGAGAATATGTTACATTGGCAACACTGTGCTAGACATCACAGAAAACACAGAAACACCCTGTCTGTGCTGAGCCACTCATTTCCCAGTTAAGAAGGTAACACATATACATTCAGTTAGAGAACAGCACGTTGTGAGATTCCACCTGTCAGTGCAATAAGTTTGGTGGAGAGAGAGATTGCCATGGGTCCAAAATTCAGAGACAGGATGGATGTTGTTAGTTGGCTCCTTAAAAATTGTGGAGTGTTGAGAAGTGTGGAGGGAGGACAGATAGGGAAACGTGAGAAGGAACAAAGCCTTTTAGGGAGAAAAATGAATCGGTTGGTCAGAGCCAAAAAAGAAGCCCTTTCTCAAGTGGCAACTCTGTTAAGTGCTTGATAATTTTCCTTAACAAAAATCTTGAGAAGTAAATTTGTAAACTAGGCATATTGGACTAGGAATCAATGCCCATTTTCTCCATTCCTTACAGCAACACTTTGAGTAGTGAAGGAAGTGGGAGCTTGAGTGAGAACCTAAGAAATGAATCACCTCCTAGTGTGGGTTTTCTCCATATAAAACACAGGTAATATATACAAAAATGGAAAGGCCACCCTGTGAAATGTTTTACATTTGCATATGAAATAATCTGAATTGGTTAAAAATGTTGTTTGACCATTAAAATGCATTTCCAAGTAGCCTCCTTGCCTACCCTTTGATCTTTGCTTTCACCAAACAAGTGGGGAATCTTTATTAGACTGATTAGACCCCTTCGTTCCCCTGCCCCAAAACTTACCTACCACTGATGTCTTCTATAATTTATTACTTTTCTTTAGATAAACTTTCAGAGAGATTTTAATAACTTCGAGGCTGATTTATTTGCATCTATCTATGCTTTCAAGTGTTCTTTTACACCATCTTATCTATGCTTTCAAGTGTTCTTTTATACCATTTTTAACAGCTTTATTGAGATATAATTCACATACAACTCACTCATTTAAAGTGTGCAATTCAATGGCATTTAGTATATTCATAGAGTTGTTCAAACATAACAATAGTTTTAGAACATTTTTATTACCCTCCAAAGAAACCATGGGCCCTTTAGCCATCACCCCCAACTTTCGTCAAACCCTCTCTCCCCCAGCCATAAGCAACTACCAAACTACTTTCTATCTCTCTAGATTTGCCTATTCTGGACATTTTATATAAATGGAATCATACATGTGGCTGTCTTCTTTCACTTAAACATAATGTTTTCAGGTTTATCCATGTTGTAGCATGTATCATCCATTCATTAGTTGATAGACACTTGGGTTGTTTCTGCTTTTTGTCTATTGTGAACAATGCTTTTATGAACATTCATGTGCAAGTTTTTATGTGAGCATTTATTTTCACTTCTCTTGGGTGCATACCTAGGAGTGGAATGGCTGGATCGTATGTTAACTCTATGTTTAACGCTTTCATGCCATTTTGAGCCTGGAGCTGGCTTCATGATATACCTATATCCAGGCAGGCCAGATATAAGCATCTGCCCTCAAATGCTGATGTATCTCTTGGCTCCATTTTAGGCCCTCTGCTCTTCTTGTATTCATATTCTCTCTTATGTCTTTGTCCAAATCCAGGGCTTAGAATACCAACCAAATGCATACCTCTAAACTGGACTGCTTCTCTGGATTTAAATCTCTACATTCAAATGCTCAATACCAGATAGATCTTTGTGAATATCCCATAGGGACTTCTAAATCAATCTTTTATTCCTGTCCATTCAAATATGCCCCTCCTCCTATGTGTTCTAACTGGGTGAATGACACATCCTAATAAGAAACCTAATAGCCCTACGAGGCTTATTCCTTCCCTCGTACCATCCATCACCAAACTCTGTTGATTCAGTCTCCTAAACATACCATGAATCTGTCCCCTCGTATTCACTCTCACTGTCATTGCCATAGTAAACTAAGCTCTCAGGTATTCTCTGTGCAGTACTCTTAACTTGTTACTCTGTCGATCACCGCCTTCCTTCTTCACTTCTTCTTCCTGAGGATGCCAGAAGGGTTGCTCTGCAGTGCAATGTAAACATACCAACCCCCTGCCTGAAATCTCTCAGTGTTTCCCCATAATCTGCAGAATAAAATGACCCTAACAGTCTCTTGGGACTCTTCTTTGACTATTTCCATCCTGTGTCCAGATACACCAAAATCCATAGAAGTCCTTGATGGGCTGTGGGTATTTTCACCTTCATGTCTTTGTGTGTGTTACCTCTACTTAGACTGCCCTGTCCTTAGACTCCTTTGTCATCTGCCTAAATTCTACTATGATTGTTTGTGTGGCAAACAAACTTATATCTTAAAATATATAATTATCTTTTAATTCTTCAAGATATCTCAGTCTTTTGGGAAGAATTTTCTGTAATCTGTTTGATATAGTTGGCCTTTTAAAAGCATCTTGTACTTTCTTTCCCCATAAATATTATTGGGTGATATTTTAAGTGTTTCTTTACCAGTCTGACTTCCTCGATTCACTGTTAGTTCTTTGAGGTATAGAACTACATCTGTTTTTTCTTTGTCGTCTTAGCATTCTGTGCAATAGTAGGCATTTAATAATATGTTGAATGAATGCATGAATTCTATATGCTGCATATATTCCAAGAATCTTTAGATCTTATGTTTCAGATTCTCTGTCTGTTTTTCATCTGACCCAACTTCTTTCATGCCTAGAGCTAGTGACAGTATTAGGTATGTGATATGCAGTACTGGTGGTCCTCTTGTTCCAATAGCCCTTTCTTACACCTGCTTCTGCCAGCTGCTAGCATGCTTTTCTTTCCAGTTCTCAAAGTTATTCTTATTGTTTTGCCTCAGATTTGACGAGGATGGCTGCTTAGACCGATCTCCAGAAACCATAAGACTTGAAAACTCACTCTATGGCTTGAGAGGGATCTGTGTGTGCCTAGTCTCCGTGCTGGGACCTTATTATTCTATGCAGCCCTGCAGGTGATTCTCTTTGCAAATGGATATAATGGGAAATGAAACATTTGCCTCTGTAATAGATGTTGCTTAACCACCAAAGAAAAGTCCAAATAGTTTAAAAACTTTTTTGTAAGTTTCTTCTGACTCTCCCTTTAAAAAGTTGAATGTCTTAGACTTTTAAAAACAAAGGGGGTTGGGAATAATATGAGAATTCAACCCCTACATACCTTTTTCCCCACACACAGTTCTAGAATCACTTCTTTAAACATCTGCTTATGTTGTAAAGAAATTATCTTTTATTTTAGTATCCCCATGGGGCTTCCAATTCCTCATGTTCAAATAAATGTATGTGCAATTTGGAGAAAGAATTAACAGGACTGTCTTGTTGGACACTGAATGGGAGAGTGAATGCATCTTGGACAAAAGAGGCTCTGGCCTGTACACATACAATGTGAGATGCTGTATAAAAAATATGGCTAATGTCTAGTTCCAAAAGTGTGTTACTAGTCTCTTAATCAACAAAAATTTCTGAAGCTTTTTCTTTTCATTTAAATTTTGATTGGTAGCTTTAAAGTTCTTGAATTTGGATATTGATTAACACAAAGGAGTATAGAAAAAGAACTTGAAACATTTATTTTGGCTTTTTTATATTTCATACAGTGGTCTGAATGGACAAAATAAACAATTACATTGGTAATTGTATAATTTAGTATTTATCATCAAAAAGCTATATTTCTCATGCTTTTTATCTCTGAGGAGTTTCTGGTTTAACAACATTTGTAAGGATATCAGACACAAAATGGAAATCTATTTTATAATGCAAACAGAGACAACTGTGGCATTGTAAAGATTGGAGGTAGTTATCATACAGAATTGTTTTTAGTTTCAAATACAACATTTTGAAGAAATATGAATAGATCTTCAAGCCTACCAATCCCCTCAGACATTGCTAATAAGGGCAGGTCTGGAGGAAATGAAGGCAAAAGATGAAAAGTAGTAACTTTTATTATGAGATATTGTTGATTCCAGGAGAGAAATGAGATTCACAGATGGATACAGAAGACACCTGTATTAAGTGTAACAATGCTGAGTGACTCGTTTGTAATTTTTTTCAGAGCTTTCTTTTTTTTTGAACTTCTGAATTTTAAATTCTGAAAATTTCTACAAGTTGTTTCAGAATTATTGCCTTCATTATTTGTAAACATGTTTCTTGAGATTACCACTAAGATACTCTTAAGCTTAGAAAAATCAGAAAAGATATTTCTAAATTTGTTAGAAAAATTAAGCATTTCCTCTAAACTCTGTGCACCTCTCCATCATCTGCTTGAAAAAGAGAGAACCAGGAGAAGGTAGGATTCAAAAGCACAGGTGTGTTACATGGACTTGTGAACCACCCTCTGTGGGTCATCACAATATACAAAGAAAAAAAACAACTTACAAGCACACCAGAAAACAAAGGGGGTTGTTGAAAGGCGAGGGACAAAGAGGCAGCTCCTTCAATTGCTTTTTGTTGACTGTCTAATAGGATCTTGTAAATAGAGCTAGATGTAGAAACAGAGTCAACACATCCTGTATTTTTATGGAGTAACGTGTGAATTCAGAACACGCTGGTAAAGATGTTTTATGAGGAAGTAGTCTTTTGATGGAATGCATCTCATAAATTTTATGCTTGACTATATAAAAAGAGATAAACTGAAAAGCCAAGTCATTTTCTAAGAGCAAAGACTTACTGAAATGACATGTTTTTCCTTTGCACTGGAGTTTAAGATTTGAGGCAAGGCTTTCGGAGAGTTGGGTTAGAGCTTTTCAAGTATACTGACAATAGCATGAGACATGTTTTGTTTAGCTACTGAGTATGTTTTCTCTCTTTATGTGTTATTGTTAAATACTGTTTCCCACCTGTGTGTAATGTTGAAAATGGCTGTCAGGCGCTTATCATGTGCCAGGCACTGTTCCAAATGCTTAAGAGAACCCAGCGGGATAGATAGTTTTATTACCCCTAATTTACAGATGAGAAAACAGAGGCAAAGTGACATATCACTACTTTCCCAAGGCCACACACTAAGTGTTTTAATTCAGGGAGTCTGGCTTCAGAATCTGTACCCTCAGCTACTAAGCTGTAGACCTCTGTGTCTCCAACTGAAGAGTCTGCACAGACAGGCTGTATTTTAAAGATGAAAGTACTATAGTGAAAAGGAACAATATATTGATAGCCATGAATACATAACTCTAAACAATATAAATGTCCTGTAAAGAGCTGACTGGTTTTCCCAGAGAAGAACAGAGGCCTAGCCCATTTTTAGTGGAGGGGCAGAAAGGTTTAAAACTCAGGTTGTGTGGGGACTGAGAAGGCTTCAGAAAGGCTCTAGGTAGTTCTGAGGAAGGGAATTATGGAAAGCAAATGGATGTCCACACAGACTTCTGAACAGACTTGACTGTTTTAGAATATTAACCAGGTCAGACCACCTTAAAACATTTTTTATATTGTGCACTTTTTTCATTCTGTTTATTGTAATTTTCCTCTTTTTATTCTTTCTTCCCTTCCTCCTTCTCCTCTTCATTTCCCTCCTAATCCCCCTCCTTTTTCACAAATTAATGCCAGGAGTATATATTCTGTATAGTAATGTAAGATTTTATTTTTTTGTTTGTTGAATGCAAAGCACACAAGCTCCCATATTAAACATGTTCAGTGTGATTTAAACGGCAAACTGATGGTCCATTGAAAATTAAAATCCACATTGTGTGGGCTAACACGAATCCACACACCAGTGTTGTATTTATGTTTTTAACTGAGTCAGTAGCTCTATCAGCCAGGATGAGTGTTTTACATAATAGCACGTATTCCTCCCCGCCCCACCCCCATCTTAGTTTGAAATAACAGTTTTATCTCTCACTCGTGTTACACATATCTCATGGGAGGACCATTGCTCTGAATCATCTTCACTCTGGATCTGGCTTGGTAAAACAGCCACTGTCTGGCATATTAGTTGCTATGCCAGAAAGGAAAAAGCCTTGGTATGTTGTACACTCACAATTAAAATCTGGTTTATAAATCATTGAACAGAACTAGTCACTTGGCCCCGTCCCACCACTAGGGGGCCAAGCAGGGCTATCCCAGCCTGTGCCTGGAAGGCAAGAGTCCCATGACTCCCAGAGTTGCAAACATTTGGAAGTCAGAAAAATTCATTTAAAAATTGGGATTCCTTTTGAAAAACCAGGAGATGTGACAACATTGCCCCCCAATCTTTACCAGGAAATGGCTAATTAGAGCGGAAAAATAGGGGTCCCATAAGTATAAATTATGTAGCAAGTCTCCCATTTATCAACTACCCCGAGAAGTCAGAAAAATTCATTTAAAAATTGGGATTCCTTTTGAAAAACCAGGAGATGTGACAACATTGCCCCCCAGTCTTTACCAGGAAATGGCTAATTAGAGCAAAAAAATAGGGGTCCCATAAGTATAAATTATGTAGCAAGTCTCCCATTTATCAACTACCCCGAATCTCCCTGATTAGGTACCTGTGACCATGTTTATTGTTTTTGCACCACCATTTTTCTTACAGATGGGTTAAAAGGGAAGAAGTATTTTAACCATGTCTATCAAACATGGAAAAATAAAAGAAAAATAAAAAAATACACCCTAGGTTTCAAGAAGAATGAGATAGTATTTTTTTTTTTTTTTTTTTTTTTTTTTTTGAGGAAGTTAAAAATGTTTCTGGTTGATTAATATTGTTTAATCTCGGGGGAAAAAGAAGGACTGTGTCAAAATTTACTTGATATGGGCCGGCCCGGTGGCGCACTGGATAGTGCGCCGCTTGGGAGCGTGGCGGCACTCCCGCTGAGAGTTCGGATCCCATGTGGAGACCGGTTCCCACTCACTGGGTGAGTGAGGTGTGGGCACAACACCGAGGGTTGCGATCCCGTTACCGGTCAGTAAAAAAAAAAAAAAAAAAAAAATTTACTTGATTTGTCTCCTGAGGACATTTAAATTATCTACCACTGGTCTAAATAAACTCAAGAATGGGGTACGTGAAGATTAATTTATTTTTTCTTAAAACGTCTTTTGCAGTTTCACTTGGGGCTTAGGTTTAAAAAATTATTATTCAATATGCATGATTTGTTACAAATAGAGGTTACAGTAGTTCAACTTTGAAAAGAACACTAGCCCAGGTGGAATCTAAAATAAACTTTACATGCATGATGTCATGCCTTTTTTCTCTTGCTGTTTTAGGTGTACTTGAGAATTCTATTTTCTCTAAAAAATTCTCTAAGAAAACTTCTGTATGTTTTAATCTTGACAACAGTAGAGAATTGAATTTAGTTGATTACTTTCCAGATAAAACAATCATTAATGTAAATGGATCGATGTGAATTTTGTTGTTTAAAAAGACCATTCATCAGCCTACTGTTTTTGAAGTTTTTAAATCATTTTTGAAATTTTCAAATGCATGGTTGAAAGTAAGATTAAAACATTTTCCAAAAGGCACTGGACACTACTGAAGCCAAACCATAACAAAAGATTGTTTATCATTTCATGCCAGAATATGATCAATTCTAAATGATTCACATTTTTGGAATTGATCTATAGAGACTAAAAATTGGTATTTCTCTTATCACTACTCTGAGAAGACCTCTACATAATACAGAGGACAATTTTTTTTTAACCTTTTACTATTAAACTGGGATGAAATATGGCTATTTTAACCGTAATAGCAAGTGTCACACTTTAAAGTATATTAAAATTTAGATGGCTCAATATGTATTGCCAAATCATACGAATGACCACAGACAGCTGAGTGAATAATTTTGTGAAATGACAACTCGATGTGTTATTCCTTTCAAATGAAAGCTATAAAAACTCACTTTGCCAACTCTACTTTTCAAAGTTAATATAAGTTCAATCTATTTTCACATTTCAATTGTACCTGAATTCAAAATGCCTGGTTTCATCAATCTCTTACAGTAACTCTGAGTCTAACTATTTCCCAAAATATTTTGTGAAGTGCATATAAAAACCTATTTGGCAGGGGCGGGGAGGGTGTGTGTGTGTGTTGGGAAGCCTTATAGTCGATTGGCTCTTGTGCAGGTTAATCAAAGCATGGATACTTAAAAAGAAATTCTCCTTAAAACAAGGTTGTTGAACATTTTAGATGAAGGTGCATCTCATAGTGAAGTATGATATGCTCCAATTTCTCTCTCTCTCTCTCTCTTTTTTTTAAGAGAGTAGAGTTGAAATTGCAACATATTTGGGGAAATACAAGTATGCATAGTTTCTGGAGGGAGGGTGTCAAGCTACACAACTATGCCAGTTGTTGGGTTGGGGCAATAGTTATGATAATTGTATTGTTAAAGCAATTCATAACTAAAGCCAAAACAATATGACAATTGTATTGTTAAAGCAATTCATAACTAAAGCCAAAACATTTCATTATTTCTTATACTAAGTTTCCATTTGTATTGTCAGGGCTAGGGCTCAGACCCTTCAAACCCCTTTTACAGACTGGGTCACCAGGCCCCTCACATGCAGGTCCACTCTAGGTACTTGAGAAAGAACCCCAAGAGCCATTGGGAGATGACACGAGCTCAGTCCTCAGCAGTAGCAGCAGTAGCTTATAGCAGCAGCAGTGGTGGCCTCTCAGGGCATCCCAGGAGCACTGGTAGCAACAGCACAGTGGTGGCCCCCTCGGGGGCATCCCGGGGGCCGGAGGTGCCATGTATCAGAGCCACTCATCCTTTATACTTAAGTCATAACCCAAGACACCTGGGTGCACATGCACAATTAAATTAGACAATAACCAAGGAACATCTAGGTGCACATGCCTATTTACATCAAATGCTCGGCAAGATTCTGAACATCTGAGGGGCCCTGACCATTTTCCATCACTTTCCCTACAGAGGCGATTTTGGGATGGTGAGCCTTTAAGAATTTTGATCAGGTGCATTACTTACCAGCCTTGCATATTAAGGAGGACAGTTTGATCATGATGTAGAGAATCCCTAAGCACTTGTTTCTTTTCTTTCCCTCACATGTTTATTATCATCTCTAATATCTCATGGCCTATTTTTTTTGCTAGGTACTTTTCTTTTTCTCTATCAAATTTTAGTATTTTTATTTCAGCATTTTAATAGATTTGTTTAATTTCTTGTCATATATGTTCTTATCAGTTTTGTGACGTGCACATTACTTCTTGATAGGAATACAGCCATCATTTTAATACTGAAAACATAGTCTGGAGAATCTTGAATCCTTCCCTTTACACTTTTCCTTCTTTTTTTCTCTGAGATCTTTTACCTTTACTCTCCTGATTTTATACACCAACTACTTAATATCCTATATAATGGTGTTGTCATTTTCTCCCAAGGTCTCAATGATTTCCTTAATCAACCATTTCTTCCTCTAAGTCAAAATTATGTTGAGAGAGGTACTTGTCATTGCTTTCTCTGCCACCTGAGAGATTAAGTTGTCACCTGGGCAAGTAAAGCATTTATCAGTTTCTCTACTCTTAGCTGGATGAGAATGTCCAGCTAGTTAAAGGCTTTCTCTACCTGGCATCACATGTGAGTTCATTTTCTCTTCACTATTAGGAAAGCAATATTTTACAGAAACTCCTAGTCATCCATCCTTCAACTGTCTGTAGCCTCACCACATAGTGCAGTGTCTAATAAATAGTTGCTCAATAAATTTTTGTAGAATAAAATAACAAATGGTTGATTCTAGCCCCGTCTTCTATGTACTAAGACCTTTTCTCTTTCTCTCTTCATCTGTAAACAGAACTTCTTCCATGCTGTACCTTCAGGTTTGCCGATTTCAGCTCATGTTTTTTTTACATGTCATGCAGCATTTGGACAGGTGGCTTGCCTTCTTATTGCTGTATTGAGTCATGAGTTCTAACCAATGTGTTAGAGAAACCAATGAGAATTTGTTTACTAACTGTATTAAGTTTTCAACCTAATCTTATTGATTATTCATAGTGTATAAACTTTTATTCTCTTGTTTTGAAGCTTTAAGTATTGTATCTGACAACCTTTCAAGTTAGTTGTGATTAAGAATGAATGGATTCCTCCTCCAAGTTATTCTTTTTAGGCTGTGTGTGGTACCCTTCAGAATATTCAATTGAGCATTTTATCACTTCTATTCTACATTTCAGTTTAAAAGATCCTACTGAATATCTATTTTATGATCTCACATCTTTGAATTTTAGGTTGCTTTTACTATGAGAAGATACCAGACTTATTATAAGAATTCACATACTTAAAAGATGCTTTCCAGCATGTAAAACTGTCAGTGTATGTTCATTGCACAAGTTAAAATGTGTGTTGTGCATTGGAACAAAGACCTTTCACCTTAGACTGAAGATTAGCTGATTATTAAAATACACTCACATCTCAAATCCCCATTTCTCTTATAATGTCATGACCTTTAACTGCAAGAAGAGATGCAAATACCACTTGTTCTCACAAATACTTAAGCCATTAGGGGGCATTTTAGATTTCTTTAGGCTTTTTCATTTTTTCTCAGAGGATTAACGGAATTGATGAGCATCTGATGGTTTTGATGCTTTTGGTCAGGAAGGGAACAAACCTCTCTATTAGCTGTAAAGCATATCATATGGTACCTTCCCTATATTTAACAGCAGTTCACTAAGTCATTAACAAAATTTCTGTTTAATAGTGCCTTAAAGTTTTGTCACACATAGAATGCTATGGCTTCATCAAAAATTTCAGTGGCCACCTTCTTTGAAAAAGGCCAAAATCTTATACCTATAATGTACTTTCAAAATTCAAAGGATGTAGAGCAGTGGTCTTCAACTTTGGCTACATATAGAGAGCTCTTTAAATGCTGATACCTGAGGTCCATTCCCAGAGATTCTGGGGTGCAAACTTTGGGGCATTCAAATTTTTAAAAGCTCCCCACGTGATTTTAATGTGGAACCAGTTTTGAGAACCACTGATGTGATGCAATGCTCCTTAAACCTTAGTGTGCATGCAAATCACCTGGGAATCTGTTAAGTTGCAGATTCCTTTTTAGGGGTCTGTGAGTGGGGGCCTGAGAGTCTGTATTGCTAATGAGCCCACAGGAATAGCTGATGCTGCTGGTTCATGGAACACACTGGAGTAGCAAGCACGTAGAATTTCTTTTTCTTTTCCCTGTTTGTCGTATTCTTCTATTCTCCAGAACTTTGATGCTAGTTTTAATTCCATATTACCTTCCTAGAGTCTTTTGCTTTTCTACTTTGCTTGCAGGTTTTTGCTCACAAATTTTCTAAGAATTTGTTCCTTTCTAATAAACCAGGACACAGAGAGGCATTCCTCAACCCTTGTGCCTTCTTTTCTAGCAGGAAGGCCAACTTGCATTTATGGTACACATAATTGGTGAGTGCCTTAGGCAGGAGGATAAATATAACTCTGGTCAGTGGAAGGTTTCCTTCAGTGGTCCTATCTCCCAGGTCTCAAGTTGAAAAATGCCTTTTATAGTTCCCCTGGGAGTCCTGCTTGTTAACTTCTGGGACAAGCTGTATCCAAGTGATCCAGCCAACCATCTTACCCTGCAGCTAACCTCTGCTTAATTACTTGTTGTTGATAATTAGCTCTAGTTTGCCCCAGCTCAATTGAACTTTGAAAGCAATATTCCAATCCTCAATATTCTGTTGTAAAACGCATAGCCTTTTCTCCGTATAACTTATCAAGAGACTCATATATCTGCACTATGTTAAATAATGTTTCTCAGATTTTCTTGTCTGTGAACATCATCTGAGCTGCTTATGAATAATGATTATTCTTAACTCCATATTCAGAGATTATGATTTGGTGAGTCTGCAGTGGGCCCTTTATCTTCATCTTTATTAAATGCTCCACTAGGGTGAATCTGTTGTAGGCAGTCCAACCTTGAAGAAACTATTTTTGACCCAGCTTCTCACACTTTAATGTGTTTTCCAATCACCTAGAGATCTTATTACAATGCAGATTCTAGTTTAGCAGTTCAGGGTGTGGGGGGAGGGCATATTTCTAACAATTCTTTAGGTCTTGGGAGCCACAGTACTCTGAGCTCATGTAATTAATACAACACAATTCAGACATGTAAGTGAATACTACCTTTAATCTAGTATAATGTATTTTTAATCTTATCTTTATGGATAAAATATAAGATTCTTAAGAACAAAATCACAAATCAACGAATAGCCAACTTGTAAATGACCTTCCCGATGAGTACCCAGAGGTCTTTAGCCCAAGCTCAACCCAAGGGCTCAAACCTTCACCTCTATCTCATTCTACTTAAAGAAAAAGATAAATTTAAATGTCTTTTAAAATGATTTGGCTTTTTGGTTTTTTTCGGGCTCCAACTCACCTCTGGAGGCCTTTGAGTCTGGCAGTCTTATGAAATCTATTTCTTTCACTTAGAATTCAGGAAGAGAAGGTGTCTGGCTAGGCTAAGGCCTGAAATCCTGCTCACAGTGCCAATTGTCTAGCTCTTAATCCTGTTCGTGATGCCAATTGTAAAGCTACTTGACCACGACTACGCCAGTTGTGGTGCTCTTTTACCTGCTGGTAAACCTGCACTGACTGGGCTGATTGTCGAGCTAAGGCTGGTCTGGAGCTCCCACACCCCTCAAGCCCGTTCACAGACTGGGCCACATACCCTTCACATGCCAGGCTGGGTCACCAGACCCCTTCACGCAGGTCTATGAGCTAGGTAACCAGCCAAAAGGTCCTTGGAGCTATAGGTTTAGAAGAGCATAGCTGTGCCGGGCGGACGCCTGAGGCCAGACACCCGACCACCTGCTTCACTAAAACTCAACTCAACTCAACTCTCCTCTCCTCACTCCCCTCCCCTCTACTCCCCTCCCCTCTCCCCCCTTCCCTTCCCTTCCCTTCCCTTCCCTAATCTCTCCCTCCCTCCCTCCCTCCTTCTCTCCCTTCCTCTCTCCCTTTCTCCCTCTGCCTCTCTCTACTGTAGTGCGCTCTCTCTAAAGAACAAAACTAAAAAGATACATTGGCGTGCATGTGCACTAACTACACACACACACAATTTGCTTACAAAGGATGCTGAACTACACCCAACTGGACCCGAGGTCAGGGCCCTGACCAAAGTATTCTATTTTCCTAACAGAAGGCTGTTGGTTAACATCACATTGCTAATTGTTGGAGCTGGGATCAAGCCTTAAACTTGTCACAAGGCTGGGCACATGGTGTCCACACAATGCTTATCTGCCTATTGCTTAAATAAAATCTGCATCATGGTGCTGATTTTAAAGGTTCTCTGGACCTGTAGATCTCATAAAAAAAAAAGACATAGCCCCTGTTTTGCCTTATATTAAACATCAAAAGTTATAAAAGACTTCCCTGGAGACTCACTGGTGATGGAGATATGGTTGGTCTTTGCATTTCTCTTGTTTTAGTAGCTTTAACATAAGAGAGATCCATCTAAAGCATCGATAAACTGACACTGCTCATGTTCAAAGGAAGCCTCAGCTTTTCAAAACATCCTTTACGGGTAAGATGAAGTTCTTTTTCATCATCTCCTGTGAAATTTATTAAAGAAAAAGAAAAGATTTTTATTTAAGAGGAAAACTGAACCTAAATGGCTGGAATGGATGGAGCAGAAATTTTGGATCTGAATAAGGCTGAATCCAATCAAGGTCCTGCCATTTTCTGTGTGACAGGCCCTAGGCAATCTATTTTAGCATCCCTGAACTGATTTTCCAGTCTGTGAAATGGAGATTATAATAGTTAACTGCAAAGCTGTGTGTAATTATCCAACATCACAAAAAATATCTATGACATAATGCTTAGCAAAGAATAATCATTAGCTGTCTTCCTAGATTTGTTTTCCTACATATGACAGTTACTATAAATTCTCATCATTTTTGCATATTTTCTTTCTGAGTAAA
Source organism: Galeopterus variegatus (assembly GCF_000696425.1). NCBI lineage: Eukaryota > Metazoa > Chordata > Mammalia > Dermoptera > Cynocephalidae > Galeopterus > Galeopterus variegatus. Next base: position 260,869 of record NW_007727694.1, on the reverse strand, counting down.
ATGTATAATTTTAGTATATTTAGTTTATTTGAATCCTGGAAATTTTACATAGATGACTTTAAATACATAAATATAAATGGAAGACTGTGGTAAAAACATTCAAAATTATATGTTACTGTAGGAACTTTTAAATAAAAGGCAGGTCAGCTATTCAGAATAAAATTTATGAGAGGCAAGATAATCCATTTGTACAGAATTATAAAATTGAAGATTGTTAGCTTTTTAGAAAATGGTAATTTGCTAAGATAAATCATTTCCTTGCAACATTTGCTATAAGTGGTCTAGTGTTTATTGTTCTTTTTGAGGAAATTTTTGGCCAATGGAAACACTACTAGTCTATAGTAGAGAGTTTTCTTATTTTCCTGTGTCCATGGAAACACAAACCCCTTTTGTCCATTTCTCAACCAGGGACAAGTTACCCTCTCCCTCTAACCCCCAAAGGGGAAATTGGCAATGTCTGTTGACATTTTTGGTTGTTGTAACTGGAGAGAGGCACTACTGGCATCTAGTGAGTAGAGGCCAGGAATGCTGCTCCTACGCATCCTACAATGCACAGGACAAATTCCCCATAGTAAAGAATTATTGGATCCAAAATGTCAATAGTGCTGAGGTTGAGAAACCCTGATTGAATTTATACAATGACTAAAGCAAAAGGGACAGTGTTAAAAATCTGTGGCTCTAAACCACACTTTCTTTTTTTTTTCTTTTTGTCTTTTTTCGTGACCGGCAACAGATCGCAACCCTTAGTGTTGCGCCCGTACCGGACTGGGACCGGCAACGGGATCGCAACCCCCGGTGTTGCCCCCGCACCTTGCTCAGCCAGTGAGCTGCCAGTCTGTATGTGGGATCCGAACCCTTGGCGGGAGCGCCGCCACGCTCCCAAGCGGCACACTGTAGCAGTGCGCCACCGGGCCGGCCCCTAAACCACACTTTCTTAATGGGAACAATATTGTTTTTAAGGTAGCAAAAGTTGGTTCTTGGATGGTGAAAAAAAATCTTAGATATTACAATGGGTTGTGGCCCTCTGAAGGTCAATCCCATCCAATAATATGAAGAGATACATAGTATATCTGTGTTAGAATTTCACAGGGTAGGATTGGGGATGATTAGGAAAAAACTTTCTAAGCGGCTTCCTTAGTGGATGATAATGGAAAAAATGTTGAGAAACACCGGTCTATTTTATAGATATATATTGTCAGGGATATCACTCCCTAAATTATGTCCACATGCCCTGCTGTGTTCCTTGTGTGCCTTTTAGGCATTGCAATAGCCACGTCATGGAGCCTGGCAGTGGTAATGGGGACAGTTCCATCCAAGAGCTTTCCACCACCCCTCGGCTTTCTTCTGACCTTTAGTACTCCAGACTTAATCCTGCCACAAGCACCTTCACACACCGACTATTCTCTCTTGCTCTTTCTTTACCTCCCAACCTCCTTTTTTTTCTTATTTCTTTGGTCAACTCTTCTTTCCTTTTTTCAAGTCCCAAAATAACCCTACACCTGAAAGTCAATAGTTTGAAAGAAAATTGGGCATGCAGAGTGTTGGGAAAATGGAACAATTTAGTCAGGCTCCCCTCCCTTCAGGGCCAGTTCAGGGGTCATTCAGTAAACATTGTGTGTGTGGGTGGAGTATGTGCACCTATAAGGTGGCGCCACTTTGGCTGGTGTTTTACTGCTTTGGCGGCCCGCCCTGCACAGCCATGTTTTTCCAGACCTGCAGCTTCTGAGGACTGTGTGGCCGGTTGCCTAGCTCATAGACCTGTGTGAAGGGGTCTGGTGACCCAGCGTGGCATGTGAAGGGTCTGTGATCCAGTCTGTGAACGGGCTTGAGGGGTCTAAGAGCTCCAGACCCAGCCCTAGCTCAACCTTCGGCCCAGTCAGTGCAGGATTACCAGCAGGTAAAAGAGCCCGACAACTGGCATGGTTGCCTAGATTTGCAATTGGCATCATGAGCAGGATTAAGAGCTAGACAATTGGCACTGTGTGTGAGGATTCCAAGCCTTAGCCTCGCAGTAGCCTTGGTCGAGTAGCAAGACACAAAGGAACTGTTGCTTTAGCCCTCAGCACCTCAAATACTCTTTTGAATCTCCACTCATTTCCTCCAGTGTTTCCCTCACCTGCTTTTCCTTAAACACTGATATTAAATTCATCCAATCATCAATTATTGCTTGGGTGCCTCCTGTGGAGCAGGCACAGTAAATTGTTCTTCTTGAGGAATTTACATTCTTCCAGAGGAGGCAAAAAATAAACAATAAACATAATAAATAAGTAAATCATATCATATGCTAGGTGGTATGTGCTACAGAAAAAATATAGCAGCATAATGAGGATTTGGAAGTGCTGGGATTAGAGGACAGTTTTTGGAATTAAATAGAGTGATCAGGGTTTGCTTCACTTAATATATATAACAATATATTTCTTAATCATAGTTAAAAATAGCTAATGATTTTTAAGACCTTAGTATGTGCAGCTTACATTTAATTTTCACACAAAATACCTGTGAAGTAGATAATATTGTTGTCATCTCCATTTTACAGATGAGGCCACCAAAGCAGAGGTGACACATAGAAAGTAGCAGAGCCATGTCCCAACCTACAGTCCTGCCCTATAATCTCACCCCTAACTGCTGTGTTATGTGGCATTTCTACTGAATTTAGTGGCATTGTAACTAAATTGCTGTTTAATCACATGTCATTGGTAATTGTGCTGGGTGATTGTAAAAGAAAAAAATTGCAACACAAATTTTTGGACTGTCGTAATAGGAGAGAGAGATTGGACTCAACTCCGAGTACAGCAAAGACAGCTGGAGATTTGTAACCAATGAGCAGAGTGAGGGGTCAGTGGATGACAGAGTACTAAGAGGAACTTGATTCAATATCAAAGGTAGGAGGATTCTTGGTAAACTGACAATAGAATTCTTGGCTGAAACTGGACTCAGCAGGCCAAGGGTGGACAGGGCCAAGGTTTAGGCCTGCTGACAAGAGGGCTCAGAGAAGCTCAGATGAAAGTTTGGTCAAGGATGGAGTTCTTGTCATGGTTAAGAACCCTGCACCAGCCTCCTGTAGCAGATTTGGGCTCCCCCTTACCAGCCAAATGACCTCAGGCAGGTCACTTCAGCTCTGTGTGCCTCAGTTCCCCATGTACAGTAGCTCATAGGGTTGTTGTGAGGATAATGTAACATTCAGCACCATTCACTTATTGAGTGCCCACCATGTGTTAGTCTAGACAATCTCCTCATCTTGCCAGGAGTTGGCACAACCATCCAGTGAAGTAGGTATTATTGTTTCCATCTTACAGATGAAGAGACTGAGGCTCACGTAACCTATTTAACAATTCAAAACAAGCAAGTGGAAAGGACTACATATGATTTCATTTCTGACTCCAAAGCCTTTTCTTCTTTTTCTCTTTCACTACCTCGCTCTATAACAAACAGATGTTATCACAACACTGCAAGGAGTAAAGCAAGTCTGTGTCTAGGATTTTCTCTGGGGAGAAAACATTATGGTTAAGTCTTTTAGGTTTTTTGAGTTACACCCAGTGTCAGGAAACATGTTCCTTCTCCCTCTCAAGGTTTACCTTCCATCTCTCTTCTTGATCCCTGCATTGTTGCTTTGCCTCCCACAGACTTGTCACCTTTTATTCCCTGGGTGACAGAGCCACAAAAGGATTACTCAAAGCCCATTTCTTCTCAGCAGTGAGAAGCCCGAAAGGGTTAATTTCCCAGAACCCTCAAAAGTGAGGCATTCCTTCTTTTTGGGAAATTAATCACTAATTGGGGTTCTCACCCCACATTTATACATTCCATAATGCAATTTGCAAAAGTTTAAGTAAATCCACCAACAAAAGCTTGATCTTAGCAAACATTCTCATTCCCTACAGCAATTTCCCAGTATCTTTACATATCAATCAGTAACTTGTCTGTCCTTGAGCCAGCAACCTTGCTGTGCTACAATTCTTTATCTTACAACAGAGACCCTAGCCTGAAGAAAGTTTCTTGTTTTTTGCACAGTCAACATTTCTATATGTACTTTTAAGAAGTTAGGCTAAATGTGAAACTGCAGGGTATTGGAGGCCCTGTGAAATACGTTTGCTCTATAAATATTGTTATATTCCACATTGCATCTCCCTTCTCTGGGAGTTACGGCACGTGCCAGGGTTTTTTCTTTCTCTCCCTTGCCTGCATTTGTCTCTCTGTCACTGCTGGCTCATTCCCTACTGCCTGTCACATGCTCGAGTCTTGCATCTTCTTCAACTCTGTAACTGACTTTAGATCACCCCTGCCCCACACTTTCCCTTCCCGGGCATCCTCACTGTGAGACCCACTTATGGCTTTAGCCTCTTCTTCCCCAGCTGCTACTGACTCTTTAGCCTCTCCAAATTATGTTCCTACTGATAATCACCAGATCTCACTATATGACCTGTCTCTGGGATTTACATGGTAGATACTCTTTAATGCTTGAAACCCCACGTTCTCCCAGTGTCTGGGTCATGTCCTCTCCTGGTACTGCTCCTCCTTTTCTGAGCATTCCTCATTGCCTTCATGCCTGTACCTAAGAGATGGTGTTGGGCAGGGTTTTGCCTGACTATCTTTTCTCTTCACACTGCACATTCTCTCGTGACTTTCATGTGTCCCTGTGTCATAGACCTGCATCTCCAGCCAGGTGTCACTCCTGAGCCACTGATCCATGAATTGTCATACTACTTACTAAATATCTGCACAGATTCATGACATCTAGAAGTATACTTGTCCTCTCCCTTCCCTGCTCTGGTAGCTCTTATCTCAGGTATTGGCACTGCCATTCAGGCAGTCACCCAAGATAATATGTGTACCACGTCTAGTCTAGTTCAAGGTGGCTACTCAATAAACAGTAGTTACTAATTTTATTCTCACACTACACTATCAGGACTATTATCGTTGCCAGTACGTAAATGAGAGAAGAGACCCTAAGTGATTAAGTGGCCTGCTCAGGGTTGTGCTTGCTTGCTTTATTTCTTGAGCAATAGCCAGTTGGTAACCAAGCCCTTTTCATTACCTGGTGTTTCTCTGTCTCCTACTGCCTTTCTTCAGATTCTCTTTATTTCCCACGTGATCTGTGGTCATAACTCCCCTTATCTCTTTCTTCCTGTAATGATACCTCGCCACCCTTTGTCCATCTGCATTCTGCTCAGGCAGGTCAGAGCACTGCATGGCTTGGCAGAACCTCCTGAGCTGGCATGTTTTTGCCTCATCTCTCTTCATGCCTTAGAACTCATGGTGAGACCACACAGAATGATGAATTAATTGTCAAATGTATCATGCCCTTTTACACTTCCATGACTTTATTCAAACTGCCTCCTCTGCTCAAAATGTTCTTCTCTCTCTTCCTGAAGAACTCCTACTTATCCTCTACAGCTGACAAAAAATGTCAACTACTGTGGGAAGCATTTCTACATGAAATCTCAGGGGCAACTGAGCATTATTTACTTCCAATAAATTATGTATGTATATTTAGTATAGCGTCTTTAACAGTTAAGTTGTCCTAATTTGAGCATCAGAGCAATTGAAAGGTTAGACTCTGGGTAAGAACCCTTCATCTAACTCAATAGCTTTGTGGCTTTGGGGAAATTACTCTTCGCCTCATCTACACCTATAAAACAGGGATCAAATTGGGCTATTTAGAGGTATTGAGGGCATTAACTGAGATAACTTAAGAACGTGTTTGGCAAATCAGACCTTGTCACTTTCCTGCTGTCGATATTCCAATGGGTTTCCATCACATACTTAGCATAAAATTTAAACTATTATTTTTTGTTACCTAAATATATTTAGTTTTGACTTCAGAGGGAGAGAGTCTGTAAAGGGAGGGACGCCCATACTTATCTCATCCCTTCGTGATCCTGCATGACCCAGCCCTTGGCTTTCTTTCAAGCCTGATTTCCTACCATTCTCCCTTCACTCTCTGACTCCATCCTCACTGGCAACCTTGCTCTTTTCTAACTGTGGCATCCAAAACCTTGCCTCAGAGCCTTTGCCATTGGCATTTCCTCCACCTGGATTGTTCTTCCCTCTAATGTCCAAATGGTGCACTGTCTTCTTCAGTGCAAGCTGTTGCTCAAAGGTCACTTAGGTACCTTACCTGAAGAGATTCCCCCTTACTTTATTTCCCTTTGACCTTCTCCAAATCTCTTCATCACTCTTACTAAATGGTGCACTGTCTTCTTCAGTGCAAGCTGTTGCTCAAAGGTCACTTAGGTACCTTACCTAAAGAGATTCCCCCTTACTTTATTTCCCTTTGACCTTCTCCAAATCTCTTCATCACTCTTACGCTTCCTTGAAATATGTCATTCTTTTGCTTGTTTTTGGCCACTCTCCTCCACTGTACTATACATGCCATGAGACTTTGTTTACTGCTATATCCTTAGTGCTAGAATGATGCTTGACTTGTAGTGGGCATTTAAATATATTTGCTGAATGAACAAATGTGTAAATTAGTGGACGATGTTAATATAGTTATTTTTCCTTATTAGGCAGAGATCAGATCCCCTTTGACTTTTTTTTTTTTTTTCCTTTTTGTCTTTTTTACTGACTGGTAATGGGATCGCAACCCTCAGTGTTGCGCCTGCACCGCGCTCAGCCAGTGAGCGGGAACCGGTCTCCACATGGGATCCGAACCCTCGGCGGGAGTGCCGCCGCGCTCCCAAGCGGCGCACTCTCCAGTGCGCCACTGGGCCGGCCCCCCTTTGACTTCTCACACCTAGTACATTGGTTTGTAAACCGTGTTCCTTAAGGGTTTTCTACTTACTTTTTTCTGGGGTCCAGCTGTCCTGGTTTTAGGGTTAGAGTAACTCTAATTTTATTTGTGGTATATATTGATCTGTAGTCATGGTTTCACTGCTAAAAGCTTTTGAAATCCACTGACGCAGTGTAATTCCCAACACATTCAGCAAGTCATTTCATAAATGTTTGCTGAAGGAATGAATATAGAATAAAACTGCCAGAAATTATCTCAACATGAAGAATAATAAAGCGCTCAGCTCACATTTTCTTGAATATTCAACCTGTAATAATTTGTCCCCAGCAGCATTAACTTTTATTTATGTCTCCTTGCAAAACTAATTTAGATACGATTTAAAAATTAAAATGTATATTTAAAAATATTTTTCGAATGCAGCCTCATGGCTTTTGTGCTGTTGTGGCATTACTTTTATTGTTTTCTTGATATTATTAAGTAGTCAGTCAATACAAGTGCTAGATATAGCAGTAAGCACTAATTAAATTGCCAGCCATAATATAATTACTTTATTATTACTAGCAAACTAAAAGATGATGATCTAACATTATCCATATCTTACTAAAATGTTTCTTGCTAAAAATATTCTACGTCTTCAAGATATCTAGTGATATTTGATCTGGACAGGGTTGAATTTGTATTTGATGACTTTTGAAAAGATTATACAATTACACTTCATTGGCATATATAATTAATGCAAATAAACTCATTTGTTTCGAAAGAATTAGGAATGGCCATAATGAAGTAAAACTTCAAGTTTATTTTACTTATTTTATTTTATTTAATATAAAACAAATGGTAATAATATAAATATTATGGCCATGAATGGATCAAAAGGAGATATGTAGTTAAACACAGGAGTGATTTCTGTTATTTGTGACTGGAAGAGTTCATATTCTTCAGGATTTTTTCCACCACAGTAATTTCCAAGAAAATGTTTTGATTCTCTTCAGGTCCTATCTTCTCCTCTTCCTAAGGAAAAAAGAGAAGATGGAAAGTGGTGGTGATGATGGTGGGGATTTGAGGTACAGGTTCAGAATACACAGAAATCAGAATGAAGGTAGACTGCATGGTCATCACAAAGAGGGAGAAAGCGATGTGTGTCTGTTATCAGAGCTAGATTAACAGCCAGGAAATTTGAAAATCACTGGGAAGCATTTGCCCCATGTTGGGAAAAAACACTGNATTTTATTTAATATAAAACAAATGGTAATAATATAAATATTATGGCCATGAATGGATCAAAAGGAGATATGTAGTTAAACACAGGAGTGATTTCTGTTATTTGTGACTGGAAGAGTTCATATTCTTCAGGATTTTTTCCACCACAGTAATTTCCAAGAAAATGTTTTGATTCTCTTCAGGTCCTATCTTCTCCTCTTCCTAAGGAAAAAAGAGAAGATGGAAAGTGGTGGTGATGATGGTGGGGATTTGAGGTACAGGTTCAGAATACACAGAAATCAGAATGAAGGTAGACTGCATGGTCATCACAAAGAGGGAGAAAGCGATGTGTGTCTGTTATCAGAGCTAGATTAACAGCCAGGAAATTTGAAAATCACTGGGAAGCATTTGCCCCATGTTGGGAAAAAACACTGTGTTCCACGACTAAAATGAACTGAAGAAAAATGAATGGAAGTAATCCAAACTGCTTACCAGCTCATGATCTAGTTAGATTAGAAAGAGATCACTACTTAGAAAATCAGATTACCTGATCAATATAAAAAGTCAGAAAAATGATATGATTGACATTGGAAATGCTTTTGACTGCTTTGTCCTATTGATAGTGAAAACATGTTTGGGCAGCTTTAGATTATCTGAATGGGCACGGAAGGAAATGTTTCATTCTTGAGGTCTAGATTACTCTCAGATTATAGTGACATTTTGAGCCATAGAAATTAAAAATGCCATTTCTTTAATTTTTTAGTTAGTTTACTTTGTGATTAGCTTTTGAAAAATGAGCCTTAAAATCCCTTCACTGACCAATGTCAGAAACAAACATATTTATACACATACAAACACAAATTGAGTTTCACTTTGTGTTGTATGACACCCATGTCAAAGTGCACACTAGCCATACTTTAATAAAGAATATAACAATATTATTTAGAGGGACAATATACAGTATAGATATTTACATTTCTTAGAGAGTCCTTATGTGTGAAACAAATATCAGATTGCTCCAAAGATTAAGCGAGATAATGCGTGGGCACCTGAGACCGGCTGTTTCGTAGAACACAGATGCTTGGTATTTCTTTCCTTACTTTAGTTTTTTTCTTTTTCTCTGCCTTACTTCTCCCCGCTTTCTCTAAGGTAGTTTTGCCCCTAGATTATTAAAGAACTCTTGAAGAAAGAAACTCCAAAGCTCTCTTTGGAACTTTGCATTTTAGTCCTTTTAACAATTTCACATATAAAAAGACCAATGGAATTTTATTGCTTTTTCTATGTGACAGAAAAATTTGGTTTATAATAATAATGGTAATATTTTTATTTTTTTTATTTGATGCTTTCTTTAGATTAGGCTCTGCTATTAGAATTTTATTGCTTTTTCTATGTGACAGAAAAATTTGGTTTATAATAATAATGGTAATATTTTCATTTTTTTTATTTGATGCTTTCTTTAGATTAGGCTCTGCTATTAGTTCTGCATACGTGTTATTGTCTTTAATTCCCACAGCAAATGGGCATTGTAGGCACAAAAATTACCTCCCATTTTTACAATGAAAAAAACCTAAGACTTACAAAGCTATAGGTAACTTTTACCACAAGTCACACAATGAGCAAGTGGAAAACAAAGACACCTACATGGGCCTGGTCCTGGAGTCCTTCTCTTGGCCACTTCTACAATTCTGACATAATATTCCACAGAGCTGAATCAACTTTTTTCATAATAACCAATTTCTCTTACTTAACAATAAACTTCTGTGTGTATTAGCAGATAGTGATGTTAGAATGCTCTTTGCTTCATTTTAAATACTGGTGCAGAGATATTGTAGTTTCAGGCATCTTAACCCAGGGTTTTACTGAGAATACAATTTTCAGTGATTGGGTGGAAATGCTTTTAATTTTCATCTTCTCTTGGCAGTTATACTTTTTAATAAAATTCTTTGCTGTACATTTCAGTTTTACTAATGTGATTATGTGAGCTCACATCAAAAGGGTTCATTGCTTAATGACCAAGAACCAAGCATGTCAGGATGCAGGAGTTGGAAATGGTTTTAAATAAATCAATTTCAAGTGAATTAATCTTTGAAAACAGTGCTTGAACATTTTCCATATGAAAGTCATTTCCATTATGACTTCATAGAACCATTCAAAGTGTCTTTTTGATGTTTATTGTTTTTATGGTAGCAAGAGTAGCTACATTGTGTTATAATAACATGGTTTATTTCTGCCTCTAAATTATCTGCGGATGAGAGTGGATTTATATAGCTGTGTATATTTGCTTAGCGCCTCTTCAATATCCTTCCAGAATCACTCATACATTGCCTTTGGTTGTGTATGTATCTTCGTGAAAATGACAGCAAGCACTGAATCAGAGTGATGCACCATTTGCTCTGTAGTGCTTTATGTATTGTCACTACAATTGCATGTTCTCAGGCAGCTTGCTGTATTTAAGATTTACAAGCCATTTGTTTGCTTCCAAGAAGCTATCTGAGACAGGAGTGTATATTAAAGTTGCTAAACAAATTATATTTTTTGTGCCTAAAACTTCAGTGATTCCAGATGCATCAGCATCTTCGTTCTCTCTCTTGCTTCCTTGCTCCCTTCCTTTCTTCCCCAAAAGCAATATATCTTTTGGAATTCATTAGGTAACTTCACTGAGAACCTAAAATAATTTTTCGTAGAAATCTCTTCTCTTCCAGGTTTGCCTGTGCATTTATATTGTCTCTGTGGCCTGACTTAATATTTAAGCCTCAAAGCAATTCACAGTTTTCAAGCATTCTTTTCATTGGTATACTAAACTTGGATTTTATCTTCCTCCATCCAATCACAAAATTGATAAGATCAAAAGGTCAGTTGTAGATGTGATGTCTCTTTAAGAATAAATTTTCTAAGCACGTAATGTGCATGGAAAAAGATACGAGAGTCTGAGTAAAAAAATTGTTGCTAGAAGAATCTAGTACACTCCATAAACCAATAAAATAATTCTCTGAAAGTCCATTTTAAAAGGACATATAGAATTCTTATAAATAGTTTTAGTAACCATTTACTGCAGACTCTTATTAAAATAATTTTTTAAAAAACTTTTAGAGTTGTCTAATTTAGTTGATTTCACTCAAGTCATGTTCCTGGCACTGAACCTGAAACCATTTAAGTATCTATGTTGTAATGTCAGGTTGTTTTTGGCGTTTACTTACACAGTTTCTTTTCTCTCTCCCCAAACGGCAAATCTGTTGTTTATTATTTAATTCAAAGTAAAATTGTACTGTGATAATAGTGCTTTATGTAGAATACAGTGAACGATAGCCTATGCCACAGATAGAATTGTAGGAGCCTATATAACATTTGTAATTTGTGCTCATGAAGACTCTTTCCAATTCTGATCCTGCGTAGTTCCAAGTAGGTAAATACAAAAAAAGTAATAAATAAATATTCTTTTATTTATCCTTTTCTTTTTTGCTCCTTTCTGCTTCTTTATTTCTTCTCATCACAAACAGAGCTTTGAGATAGAAATAAAAATACAGAAGTGCTGAGGAGCAGTACCCTACAGTGGCTTTCAGACATAGACTGCTGGTGGCTGTGAAGAACTTTGTCACACAACTGAAAGTCTTTTTCAAACTGGATAGGATTTGAATCATCAAATTTGAAAGAATTTGGCAGTTATTCAGCCCTCCATCTGCTTGCCATAAAAGCCGCTATTATTAAGTCATCCCGGTGAGATGAGAATCTATGCTTTCTTTTAGGTTTTGAGAGAAAATGATTCAATAATCTCTTTTTTAACTGATTTCAGTGTTTAATAATTTAAACTGTCAAAAAAGATTTTTTCATTATTAGCCTAAATTCTTTTTGTTGTCATATAAGCCCAAGAATCGGATGAACAGTCGCATAGAATTAATCTGTAAATGCAACATCAAAGGACACAATAATTACAACCCAGGCTGTTTTGCATCAGTCAAACCATTCTGATTCTAAAAGTACAGAATTGGGACTCTTATTAATAGTGATTAAATTTTAGTATTTAATACCCCTAATATTTATAAAGACATATTGTGCTGGATGTGCCTCTGAATGTTTGTTAACTTGTCTAAAATCATATTAAGAATATTATTTTTTATAATGTACACATCATTACTCTTTCTCTTTCCTGTAGTTTAAACTATGAGTCTCTGAATATTATTCTGAATAGCAAGAAAGTGTAGAATCTTTAATGTGAAAGTATTCTTACGAAAACAACTTTACTACAACTTTATTCTAAAAGGTGACCACTTGGGACTTTGTATAATGTCAGTAATTTTGTGTGAGAATCAACGTTCAGGGTCGAATCATTCCATTCATAGTCAATGCTTTTCTTCCACTCCAATGTAAACCTACATTCTTTGATCAGCTTCCTGAACCTTCTGGTCCAGGTTCTAATCCTTCTTGTTATCTGCCTGAGCTCTAAATCTATTAATCTTTTTTATCCTATACCACAGCTATAGGTGTTGCCTTCCAACTTCTGGCATTACTGTTATCATACTATTCGCTGTCCCTGCTTCGAGTCCTGCAGAACCTTGTAGCCCGTGTACTCATTCTTTGACTACTTTCGCTGTGCTGGTACACTTATGCCACCCAGTCAACAGGTGTTAGAAGCAGTGAACAGTGCTGGGCCTGATGCTGGGACAAGAATCAGAACTAGCAATGAAGACACTGGAGGTTTTATAATTGCTGTAATTGACCTTTATTGAGATTTTTATTTCTTTATATGGCTTCCACTTACTCTCTACTGTCTTTTCATTTCAACTTGAAGTACTCCTTTTAGCATTTCTTGCATAGCATGTCTAGTGGTAACAAACCACCTAACCATTTTTTTTATCTGGGAATGTCTTAATTTCTCTCTCACTTTTGAAGAACAGTTTTAATGGATATAGGATTCTTAGCTGACAGCACTTTGAATATATCAGCCCACTACCTTCTGGACTCCAAAGTTTCTGATGAGTAATCTGCTGATAATATTATTCAAGATTTCACTTCTCTCTCTCTTCTTTTAAATTTTTCTTTGTCTCATTGACTATAATGTGTCTCAATGTGGATGTCTTATTGAGTTCATCTTATTAGAGTTTTCTGAGTTCTGAATATTTACGTTCATGTTTTTCATCAAAGTTGAAAAGCTTTTAGCTATTATTGCTTCAAATTTTTTCTTGCACATTCTCTTTCTCTTCTCCTTCTGGAGCATTCACAATGCATGTGTTGGTCCACTTGATGTGTCCCACAGATCCCTAGGCTCTTTTCACTTTCCTTCAATTTTCTTTTCTTTCTCTTTCTTAGACTTAATATTTTTCATGGCCTTATCTTCAATTCACTGATTCTTCTACATGATTTAATCTGCCTTTAAATTCCTCTAATGAGTTTTTCATTTCAATTATTGTACTTTTCACCTCCAGAATTTCTTTTTGATTTCTTTTTAGGTTTCCAGTCTCTTTATTGATATTTTAATTTTGTTCATAAGTCATTTCTTAATTTTCTACAGGATGTTAGGTGTGGGTCACTTTAACTTCAAAGACAAATGCCTGAATGGTCTGTGTAAAGGGAGCAGCAGGAAAGTAGGGAGCCTAGTCTGCTAAGTAGGAGAGATGCCTCTAAATCCTTATGTCTGGACACTGGCTGAAGCCATTCGGATATCGTGTAGAACTGGAAACTGTGTCAAGGGTGACTGAGCCCTACTTCTGGTATGAGAAAGTTAAACTTGTATTAAAAATGGACACTGAGGCAACATGAAATTATAAGAATTCACTACATATAGAGAGGAATATTATACAACCAATAAAATTATATATTTATGACATTAGATTTTCATATATGTTCATGTCATATATCATGTATATGACATATTTGTCATATATGACAATTATATGTTCATGTATATGACAATTATATGTTCAATGACAGTTCAGTTACATATATAGGAGCTCCTGTATTGTATTAAGTTAAAAGGAAAAGCAGAATTTAAACTGAAAGTAGATATGATGACACATTTATATATGCATTTTCATATGTAATCAGCCTCACCTGCCTGGGACTTTCAATGTGACTCTATGCAATTTCTGTACACCTGCCAACTTAACAGGAAGCAGGGCCCTTAAGGGTCACTCAGTTATCACTGAAAGTTTCTCATGGGAGGGGTTTACCTGTGGTTTGTAACAGGTCCTTCTCTGGCCTTTATTCTGGCCATTGTGTCTTGACCTTGCTATTGATGGACCTCTTGAGATCTCCACTCTTGAGGGACTGGCTGCCATCTACTGATTATCATGGCAAATTCTGCTGCTCTGATTTTGGAGTGGGGACCCTTTTCTCCCTAATACCCACAACACAATCATTCCAGATTTTACTAAAGGAATGGTAGTAATGGAATTATAGCACAGATTTGCTCCTATCAGTTGTGGCTCATAGTACTTATTGCCTAAATGTAACCTCATATCTGGCCTTCACAGAAAGTCCCCATATAGTAGCTCAACTTCCAGAAACAGGGATTTCTTGGAAGTTCCATATCTATAGTCTGGGCCCAAATGCACAGCAGCCATAGAGAGAAGAGGAAGACTTTTATGCCTGAAGCCCAGCCCACCTTAATGTCCACCAGGATGATTGATGATGGAAACATTTATTTCCTGTAGAAGAAATTTTTTCCTATAAGGAGGAGGCATAGATTTCCATGAATCTATATTCACCATATTTGCACTACGTTTTCCGAAGTCTGGACCATTCAGTTTTAAATAACATTTATGTGCACAACAGCCCCATCCATGTCATAAACCCCTGAAGTATGAAGTCCACAGGATGACATGTCTTTCCTGCTGTAATGGAATCTTCCAATTTCTTTGTGACCATATGCTTGTATGAGAGAACTTCATGCACTAAAGAATAAAAATAAATTTTATCATAGGGTAATCCAAATGTAGATTTAGCGGATAAAATATTTTCTATCTCTGCAAAGGTACCATCCTGCTGATAGAACCAATTTATAACACTGCAGAGAGCCACCAGTGCCTCCATCTGAAGCAAGATTTTACAATCACAGTGGAAAGGTACTAGCCAAATCCCTGATTATCTAAGAGTCTTATAAAAGTGGTCCTTTGTAGAAGGAAAATTCCCTTATGGGAAATTCACTTTTATATCCTAGAATTCAAAAACTTCTTACAATCCCATGAATGATATTATTCAAAATGAAATAAGTTACAGTCATCAATAGTCATATGTGAACAGTGATTATCTCTGTGTAGTGAGATTGTTCTTTTTAACAGTTTTCTATATTTTTCAGATTTCCTGTATTGAATGTGTACTATTAAAAAATGGCATAATTTTAAGAAACTTGTATGGGAATTTATTTACCTTCATTTATTTTAAATGAGTATTATAATTATTTGCCAAGGTAGCTTATTAATGGCTTAAACACCACTGGCTTGATAGAATATTGTTTTAAGTGAAAATTTCTAATTCTGAAGAAAACTTATTAGTAGAATGATGATTATGTTTGTAAGAATTTCTGTCAGAGAGACTTCCAATCAAGATGGTGGAATAGATGGTCCCCAATGTCACTCTCTCCCACAATCAACGAATTTACAACTGTTAAAAAGAAACGACTGCTAGGCTGGGGCCACTAGAGCTCAGGGGAAGAGGAAGAGAGACCTACAGAATGCATGAAGGCAGAAGAAGCCACAATGAGAGAAAAAAAGGACCACTCCGATTGTTTTGAGCCCCAACCACTTCAAGCCTGACCCTGGTGAGCACATGGAGGAAGAGTTGGCAAAAGCCACAGCTGTGCCCTTCATATGAAGTTGCTTGAAGGCAGCAGGGGAGAAGAGGGCCTTGGTGGCCCCCAGACCAGCAAGTCCGTTAATAGGGTTCCCAGGGGCCCAAATGGGAGTGAGGGGCCACAGACAACTAAAAAAAGGAGCCACTCAGAGGATGGTGAGTCATTGCAAGGGACTGGCACATGGCCCAACCCATGGGAAGTATTTGGAGTGCAAGGGTTGGGGAGACTGGCCCACCAGGGGAACACTGGGGCACAGCACGGACAGCTGATCTGCCCTCCAATAAGCACAGGCCCACTCAGTGGAGACTGGTCGGGAATATAGAACTGTAGGGGGTGCAGTTTGTGGGAAAGACTCAGGCCCAGACCAGAGTTTCCACACAACTCGGGTATATGGGACTTCACAAAACCCAGGAGTGCTGATAAGGTCAACAATTAAAACCTGAGCTGTACAAAAAGCCTTCCCCAGAGAATCAGCAGCAAAGCAGCAATTTAGCTCAACCACATGGCTCAAGTGCTGATCCCCACAGGAAGTTCTCCCATTTTAGAAGTAAGCAAAGGACAACAAATTAGTTCCAGTGCAGAGTTTAAGTGGTGGGAATAGCAAATAATCCAACAGAAAACTGAAAGAAAACACAAAAAACCCACAGAAAACCCACAGATCAGAGACAAATTTCTGATATTAATCAGTAAGGGTCTAATACCACCAAAGAACAAGCCTAAAACCTAGAAGGACTGAAAGCCCCCCAGACTCCCCAGCCATGGTGGTAGGGGAGGCCAAGGGCCTCAGCCACACACCCCAATATCTGCATCCAGCCCAGTGTCAACCACCAGGCCTCCTCTGGAAGTGCCCCAGGCTCCCAACCCAGGGTGGGCATGCCGAGGGCCTCAGCACAGCTCCTGAAGTCTGCACCAAGCCCTGCTGTGACCAAGCTGTGACCAGAAGCCCCCTGAGCTTATCTGCCAGAATGAGGGGGTGCCATGGGCCTTGACTATGCCCCCCCGTCCTTCCACCTTCTCACCCTCCCCACAACTGCTCCACAACATCTTAATGTATAAAAATAATAAAAAGGAATTATGTAATTTAAAAAAGAATTCCTGTCAGAATTTATACCTAAGAAAAGAGCTCAAAACACCCAAAAAGTTACAAACAAGATTGAATCTCATTTTTCCCCTGATTAAATCAGTACATTACTAACTCTGCGTTGTTTGAGACTTGACAGGAGGTCTTCTTTATTATTATTGTTATTATTTTGGTGGGGGGAACCAGGGAAGCTTTACCCAAATGGAGTTCATTACTGAGCTACCAAATGAAATGTTTTTGAAGGACAAAGCCATGAATAATTCTACAGTGTGGACTCTGAAGTCATCAAAAAATTTTCAGCATTATTGAAATTATTGTATTATTATATTATTTGTGATAGTATTTCTTATCTTGAGTTTAAGTAACCATTTCAGCATTAATTTCTGAGGCAGTGAATCATATATGCCAACAAATAGAGATCAAGTTTAATTTTGAACTCAATTCCCTTTGTGGTCAAAACAGGCAGGGAAATTTTAATTCAGTTTTAAGATCAAAATAATTCTCAATGAATTGGGATTATGAATGGAATCTTCTGATTGGAAATGCCAGGAGATCAATTATGTACTTTGAAAGGATTTCTGTGAATGAGAATATATCTCCAAGTAATGTGACAAATATTCACCTTGTAGGACTGAAAACATGTTGATTTCATTCTTTCTTTTAAATTAATCTGGAGTAGATTATTTCATTAGATTTTACTAAAACCACCATATATTATTGAAAAAATCTATTTCTCAATATAGGTTTGGTGTGGAGCCTTTATCATCCATTTTTCTTGACCAAAATAAAATTCTCTGGAAGCACTTTATTTTTATTTTTAGTTCTTTTTGCTAGAGCACTGTTTCTTTGGATTATGTTGTCAGATATATCCAAACCATGTAGTTTTGGACACTGAGATTCAGTTCAAATGTGTATTCTCTATGTTAAATGAAACAGCTCTTTCATAAATGCCCTGACAACAATGATTAGAATCACACCTGAAGCAGCATGATCTTCTGATTCATTTGAGGTGTTTTAAAACAACTCACATAAATTTATTGCCCTTGGTCTCTTCTTTCTTTCTGTCAGTTGAAATGGCAATCTTAAAGTCATTTCTTAATTTTACTTTCTCACTTTATTTTTCAGTATGTAACTTATGATCCTTTTACTGACCTTTATAAGTGATTTTCTTCATTGTAAGAACAAAGTTACAGTGCCCTCTTACTTGATAATTATCAGGAAACTCTGAGATCAGAGAGGGAGTAGTTAATTTTATGTCTTCTTCTTTCCCTAAATCTTCTATGCTCTTTGATGTCACTCCTTATCGACCAGGAAAAAAAGTATCTCAAGTGGGCGTACAGGTCAGCAAACATAGCTTCTGAACTCAAAGTCCATCTTTTAAAATAAGAATCGAGTTTTACTTTAATTATTCTTGAACAGTTTAATTGCATATGTTTATTTTTTCTATCAGACACATAGCAAACAGGTCAAATCAAAATTCAATGTTTCCATTGAAATTCTTACAATTTTTGTATTATGGTATTGAACTTGTCTATATTAATTAGCTGCAGACAAGTTCATTTCTTACAGAATAAATATATTAGGCCCCAAACAGTAATCCCTATCTCTATTTTATAATATATGCATAGATAGTTAGCAAAAGGGGTGATTTCATTGTCTTGGATATTTTTCTAGGTGCATTCTTATGCATTAGGTAGCTATTTGTTCTGCTGGATAATTTCTGTTAATTAAAGTTGATAATCCCAGAAAATGAAGCCTGGCACATTTATCTATTGAGTCATTATTGCCTCCTCTAAGTTTTGGATAATAACATCACCTGCTTCTTTGAAATGCCTCAAGACTCTTAGCTGTTCAGAGAGACTGTCTATCTAAAACAGACTGTGTGAGATAATGCAACTTCTTTCTCACCTCACGGTGAAAGAGAACATTCTTTTTGTGCTTAGAAATGCTATGTAGAGATGAAATTAGACATCTAATATTTTATCACTAACCATTTCTCCTTCGGGGTTACTGAAAATGTTTTTAGTCTAATACATCTTGTTAAACAATGAAGCAGGTAACACTACCATTTGGCTTTAATAACTGGATTCTAAAAAGCATAATCATTCATCAAATTTATTTTTTAATTATGGTTCCCTAGGCCATTTGAGAATATGCATTGAAACAGTTTATTAATGTAAAGATTAATCGTGGTAATTTCATTGTCTAGGGATTTGACAAAGAGACCTTCAAAAACTCCTTTTGAGGAAACGAGTAACAAAATATACAAACAGTTCTGTGGTTCAATTTATGTATCTGTGCCAGAAGCTTTACATACATTTGAAAACTTTTTACAGGTATTTGCAGAGTGAAAATATGCCAGTACTTTAGGCACACTTATAAACCCATCTTTTATCTTCAGTCTCTTTGGCTATGTCCAATAAAGTCTGATATTTCCTGAAGGACCATAATGGTTTACTGGCTTAATGAAGCAAGTTGGAAAAGTTTTGTGCAGCACCTTTTCTGTGCTCTGGGTGCTTTAGAAAGTTGCAAACTATGTTCCAATTTTAACCAATTTCCAATGATGGATTTATTTCCAGTGTGGCAAAACTGGACCTGAGAGAATAACCACATGAGTATGTTACATACACACGCTAGCTCTAACACCTCCTGTAGACCATGTTAACTGCCCCACAGAGAGTATCCTCCAAGCAGCGGAGAGCAGAGTATTAATTTCCTCTTTTGAAAATTTGCTAGGATATCACGATCAATGTAATAGTATGGAGAATGGTTTGGGAGTCTGATGATTAACATTTAGTCATACAGGAGAAGATCTCTAAAAGACAGATTCATCCTTTATCATGCTGAATCTTAAGGTACAGATTTTCACAGCCAGATCATTAGTGCTGGACACTGAAGAATCCTAGTTTTTCTCACTAAGATCAGTTTCTAAAAGAAAATTTAAAAACCTTAATTTTGAGAAGGGAAATAAGATAACAACGTACAAGTCTGTTTAGTGTTTAGATAGACAAGGAGACGTGAATCTGGAAAACATCCTTCCAGGAAGCATGAATAGGAGTAGAGTCTTTTCCTTGCTTATTTGTGGTTATGATTTAAAAACACAGCTTCCTAGGTTCTTATTTGCAGCTTAAAGGATACATTTTAAAGGATATTTTTATTCCACTATTTTATAAATTTGCTTTCTTTGTATACATTAAATTATTATAATCTGGTACCATTTAAGAACTTCAGGTCATAAAATATGTAAACTATTTCCTGAAAAAGTGAATAAAGTCTCTATGACTACCTATGACCATTATGGAAACGCTTGACTTGAATGACCTAGCTAAGAAAAAATTAGAAGTTTGCTGATAAAAGGTAATTTTTAAAAACAGAATAAAATTATGGCTCATAGAAAAATAAAATAAATATATGTCAAAGTTTTTATTTGACTCAGTTAATGAGAAAACCAGTGTGATGTTACAACTAGTTCAAAGGAGAATTTATATATACAAGAAAGGAAACATATATAAGAGCAATCAGAACAACTGAAATGAATGTACAAATAATTGCAAAACTGCTCTGTCCACAAGGCAATGATCAACTGAGTTCCCCAGGACTCTATTCATTTGCATTTCCATACGTAGGTGTCATTTGCATTTTTATCAGTTTTCTACAATTTACAGGGTTATAAAGTAGCTCAAAGACAATGAAAGACAGAGGTGACGAAGAAAGACCCACTAGACAGGGCATCCAGCAGTCATTTTGCCTTTTCAAGCCTTTCCCAATTTTTTCTGATAGCATTAAAGCTATTCACGTTGCCATCTTCCCACAAGCTTACTCATTAAGCAAAAGCCATGAGTTTTTTCTATTAATTTTTATGACAAAATATCAGAAAAATAATTCAATTAGATTCAAACCAATAATTTTAGTGCACCTATTAAGAACTATGATTCCAAGATGAATAGAATATGCTTCCTGCCATCGAGACTACTTAACCAATTGAAAGCAGTAAGGTCTCGTGTGATATATGCTGTAAGTAAATTATAAAGTGCTGAGTGTTTGCAGAAGTTTTGACATGAGAGGATCAGAGAGAGTGGCACTTAATGATATTAAACATTTGACTTCATCGCACATGAAATGAGTCCTTTTTTTTAATTATCTACATCTGATTTTCCTCATGTCTGTTGGAAGTGAAGAAACTCTCCTGTTCATGAAACAAACCCATTTGAATGTGTTGTGTTTTGCCTTGATCATACATAAAAACTTTTAACGCAAAATTGGAGAGACACTAAGTGGAGAATTTTCTGATCTGAAATATCACTCTCTGAAGATGTAGGGGAAAATCATAACTAAAAAAGGAATGAAAAATTTCTAAGTCCAGGGGTGTAAGGTGGGAGTCCCAGTTTGAAGAAAACTGTTGAAAACTCGGGTCAGATGAGCGTGGGCACGTCTGAAAACCAGTTGATGAGACTGCCAGTAAACATGATTATGTGAAACAGCAAAAATTCTTTGAAATGAAAGACTATGAGCTTTGCATCTACTCAAAAAGGAGGAAACTTTGAGTGTATCCTGAAAACATTTAGTAAAACTCAGTAGTTATTTAAAACTCAGTAGTTATTTATACAGGATACTACTGTAATCATAGAGTTCATTAGAACTATGTGCATACCATTCTTGCTTTACAAAATTTTGTCTTACAAATTAATATCAAAATTTTTTATAGCAAACTACTCATGACCTTTTTCTTGAAACAAAATTTAAAAGCTTCCTGTATTCATTTTACTGAGCTCAAGGACTAACATGGTAGTACATATAATAGATGAGTCCTGTCCTACTCATTAGTAGAGGCAGATGTTTCCCCAAGACTTCTGAGAGATGTTCTTAGAAATAATAATTATAATTAAAATATCTCTGCTTTATTAAAATGTGCTTCTGAGGGAAAAATCTTTCATTTTAAAGGATGAAAAGCTTCTAATTCATCCTATTCACCAGAAAACAAAATTCTAATGCAGGCTGGTAAAATGTACTAAATAACGATTGCTTGGGATCTCTTTGTCTTGACTGTTGTGTGATAAATTACCAAAATGAATAAAATAAAGGTAGCTGGGAAATTAATTTTGGATTTTGCTAAACTACTGACAAACTTTAAAATAGTGAATTATACATACTGATTAATTTATACTCTTGCTTTTTAAAAATTCTGCAGTTGCCGTCCATCAGTTGTTGACTGAGTTGTATGGGGATTAGATTTTCATTTCTCACTCTACTATTTCCTACCTTTGCAACTTTCTTCTTGATCAGAAAGGGACGTCACTACTAGACAAGATTTTTTTTAAAAACGTATTTCCAATTTAAAGAGTAGGGCACAAGATTAAAGAGAAATTGTGTGATCAGAACTTTCTTGGAAATTTCAATGTTTTTAGGCACTGGACATTTGCCATGGAATTTATTGATTCAGTTAAAAATTGTCATCTGATAAAGTCAATAAGAATCAATTCAAATGGATGAGATTACATCTGCAGATACATTGTCACCTAAAAGGAGAGATTGCATATATGTTGCTGAATTTGTAGAATGACATAGGCATCTTCTAAATTTCTGTGGAAAGATTATGGTATCTTCCAGATATTATCTAAAATATCACCAATATAAGATTCCTCATCGATCTTGAGGTAATGTTAAAATAAGATGTTTTGGTTGGTTGGTGTTTTAATCCGTTTTGTGTTGATGTAACAGAATACCTGAGACTGAGTAATTTATAAAGAACAGAGGTTTATTTGGCTTACGATTCTCGGACAGCTGCATCTGGCACCGGCCTCAGGCTGCTTCTACTCATGGCAGAAAGCGGCAGGCAGCCGGTGGGTACAAGCAGATCACATGGCGACAGGAAGCAAGAGAGAAGAAGCGAGAGAGAAAGAGAAGGTGCCAGGGTCTTTTTAAGCAACGAGCTCTCGTGGGAATTAATAGAGCGAGAACTCACTCATTAATCCCCCCTCCCCAGGGAGAGCACTAATCCATTCATGAGGAATTCGCCCCCATGACTCAATCAGTTTCTAGCACTGCCACATTGGGGATCAAATTTCCACCTGAGTTTTGGAGGGGACAACACATCCAAACTCCATCAGTTGGTGATAAGGAATACTAGAAAGGAAGAGATTGTAAACAATCAATTTACTTTCAAGTTGAAGAAACACTCCTACATAGTGGATATACATGTTTGGCAACTAGAAAAGTATACTCTGTAGCATAAAACTGACTCAATTCTTTTTTTTTTTTTTTTCTGACCGGTAAGGGGATCGCAATCCTCGGCACGGTGTTGTCTGCACCATGCTCGGCCAGTGAGCCTACGGGCCATCCCTATGTAGGATCCGAACCTGTGGCCTCGGTGCTACCAGCGCTGCACTCTCCTGAGTAAGCCACGGGGCCAGCCCTTCAATTCTTGATTTTATAGTCAGAAGAAATGTGTTGGGTGCCAACTTGCCACTTGTTAAACATCTATCCTTAGGAATATTGCTAAACTCTCTCCTCTTTCCTCATCTTTGAAGTGAGATTAATGATACCACCACAGGATTGGTGTGAGCAAAAAATTAAATAAAATCATGTGTCCTAATGTTTGGCATATACTAAATGCTCAATAAGTATTTATTGGCATTGCTTCTTCCTAGGGTCTGGTTGGAATGATACATGAAACAATTTAGTTCCATTTACTATGATACGATTATAAACATTCTTATCTGCCTCACCACAGCAGAGGTACCACTTCGTATATTGGTGACAGAGGCATGTGCCAGAAGTTTCTGGATGATACTAGAGAGTCTAGATGTAATAGTGGAAAATACAGAGATGTATAATTTGAAAAACAAAGCCTCTCAGCTCATTCTGATGATTCCCCATAATTAAAGAATTGGTTTAACATAATTACAATTTTTTCCTGAAGCATATTGATGACAAGAAGAGGGCCTGCGAATGAAATGTAGAATTTTATTGGCTCTAGAAATATTAGAGTATAAATTGGCACATTATAATTATGGATTATAAACCAATCACTGATCATCTTCAGGTTAGCTATTAAGACTCAAACCTGTAGACCTGGGGACCCACAGCATCAATGTGGAGTGACCAGGGAACTAACTTTTCTCTCTCACATTTTTATCTTCATTTCTGTCCACAAGTGTTCTGTACTCTTCCCCCAGAAAGCCCAGCTGTCCAGTCAGCCAACCCTCTCAAAGCAGAGATAGTCTTGGGCACACAGTTTGGAAGACTAAGTAGCATCCCATCAGTGGAACTAGAAGCCTTTTCTTGAAGGCTGCTTACTGGTTTCAAGCAAAAGAGAGGAAAAGTTTAATAATAGAGAACGAACTTTTAAGTATGTTGTTTTTTCTCGGGCACATTGTATATGCTGAAAAGTTAATGCTGTTTTTAAAGTTAATTCATGATAATTGAACTGAAGTGCTCTGAAAGTGCTGTGAGAGTCTATTTATGGACCCACTGCCCTCTTTGTCAATCCGGTAAAAGCACCATTCAGTAAAAGAAAGGAAAGAGAGATGGCTGCATGGTGTGCACTTAGCCATATGTGCGTCCTTTCCCCCTAAAGTATCTGTTTTTCCAAGTGCTTTTTTTCCTTTTAATCCGTCCACCTCATTGAGTCAGCAGGCCTGCTAGGCCCATTATCACTCCACTTTGAGGTCTGGGAAGGGCTGATAAAATGTGTTTTGGTAGTGATTCATCACAAATCACTTGTGTTCTCTGAGGGCTGGGTCAGTGCTGGTCATGTAGGTCAGCAGGAGAGAATGTGGGACAAGTGAATTAAATAAATAAACTATCATTTGGATGATCACATTGACAAATATTTTAAATAAATATAATGCCCAGTCTTTGTTAGAATGTGGGATATATCAGTCATTTTCATGAGTGCTACTGGGAGTGAGTCTTTTATATGAAGCATTCTACTTTTACCCAGCACTTCCATTTTGTAATGGCAAAAAATTGGTAACACCTTTATTGTGAACAGTAGCAGGTTAACAGAGTTATGCTGTATTCAAATGATGGGATACTAAGTAGGCATTCAAATGGTGATATAAAATAATATTTAACTACACGGAAAACTGTCTCTGATAAATCAAGTGAAAAAGGAGAATATAAGACCGTACTATACTTTTTATTTAAAAAAATTGTATCTGTCTATATGAAAGAAAAAAGACAACCAGAATATACATTTAATATTATCAGTCATTTTTTGGTGATGGGATTAAATTTTTTTTTCTTTTTTTTTCTTTTTTTTTTTGTCTTTTTTTTTTTGTCTTTTTCCGTGTCCGGCAACGGATTGCAACCCTCAGTGTTGCCCCCGTACCGGACCGGGGACCGGCAACGGGATTGCAACCCTCGGCGTCGCCCCCACGCCTCGCTCAGCCAGTGAGCGGGAGCCGGTCTGTATGTGGGATCCGAACCCTCGGGCGGGAGCGCCGCCGCGCCTCCCAAGCGGCGCACTATCCAGTGCGCCACCGGGCCGGCCCCTTTTTTTGTCTTTTTCCGTGTCCGGCAACGGATTGCAACCCTCAGTGTTGCCCCCGTACCGGACCGGGGACCGGCAACGGGATTGCAACCCTCGGCGTCGCTCCCACGCCTCGCTCAGCCAGTGAGCGGGAGCCGGTCTGTATGTGGGATCCGAACCGTCGGTCGGGAGTGCCGCAGCCAAGCCTTCTCTATTT
>NW_007727694.1:207457-234614 GCF_000696425.1 Galeopterus variegatus | reverse complement strand
CCGCCGCGCTTCCCAAGCGGCGCACTATCCAGTGCGCCACCGGGCCGGCCCTAAATTTTTTTTCTTATTGTTGGCTTGTTTTACTAATTATCTTTAATAAACATGAACTATAATAATTTACAATAAAGTTATACGAAAAATTTTTTAAAATTGAGTTCTTAAAAAAGAGTATGTGCAGGTCAAAGAAGCCATGCTTGGAAACAAAAAGAAATTAGAAAGTGGGAAAGGCTTACTTCAGTACATTTCTAATTAATTACTCAACCATATTACACGGTTCCTAAGAACTGAGACTTCCAGAATCCTCTTTAAAAATGAAACCACATTAAAGAGAGAAACATATACTGACCATGATCACGTAATTGTGAAATAGATGTAGAAATCTCAGCAATGGGTAAAGGCTTAAAAAACAATTGAATTCATGGTGGCTTCGTATTATAAAAATGAAATCACAGAGTAATTATATGGAGATAATAAATGAGTTTATTACTGTGTGCAAAACTTTGTTTTAAAATATTTGTAATATAAAATGTTTATAATATAAAATATTTTATGAAGTAACAAAAAATCATGGAAACAAAGACAACTTTAGCTTGTGGCAGGAATTTGAAAGTTCCAGACACTAGAATCGGCCGAAGTTCTTTTCAGCACAGTCTATATAAAAGTGGAT
The DNA here is from genome assembly GCF_000696425.1 of Galeopterus variegatus. Lineage (NCBI taxonomy): Eukaryota > Metazoa > Chordata > Mammalia > Dermoptera > Cynocephalidae > Galeopterus > Galeopterus variegatus. Next base: position 233,947 of record NW_007727694.1, on the reverse strand, counting down.
AGTCTGGGAAGTTTAGGAAGGTGGTAAGAGAAAGAACAGGAAGCCAGAATGGCTTTCTATTTACCTTGTAGGGCTGTGTGAACAATTTGGACCTTGGTTTCCTAATCTGCAAATTGGAGAAAATAATAATAAATACCTATTAAAGTCGTTAAATAAAAAGCCTATTTAACGTGCCTAGAAAAATGCTTACCAAATAGCAGTGATTCAATGAATATTAGCTCTGTACTTGAATTTGGAGTCTCCCTTGGTGATTCAAATTTAATTATTGAAAAGGCTAATGGCTTCAAAAGTAGCCATTTTAGAGAGTGAATTCACAGCAGGGAGAAAAAACTCAAGTAGTTATTCTCTCACAGAACTCTGTGAAAAGGTCCTGGGCTAATTTATTCAATTTAATACCAAAGAGCTGTGAAACAGTGAGTTTTCAAATTTCTATCATTTGTTTGGGTTCATATTTGACTTTGATAAGTTCACAAATGCTGATTCTTTTAGCTACAGAACAAGTTAGGTTTTCATCCTAGAAACTTTATATTCAGTAGGTTAACTTGATTGGCAGCAATTCTAGGGGAGAGATTCAGAAGTAGAATAACAAGTCTGTGGCAATTAAAGACTGAACTACTGAATAAGGAAATTAGGTTGGAATTTCGTCATCATGACATCTATTTGACTTCCATAATCATTACCTCAGGAAAAAAATTATGGCTCTTTTTGGAAGTATAATTGTTGTGGGGGAAAGGAAGTGCTAAAATAGCTTTATGAAATTACATCCTGAGGTGTTGTACAAAATAGTACTCTCTCTGAAATGTAATTCGCCCTTAAACTATTGGGAAGAGCCTGAATGGTGATTGTTCCCTGAGTCATTATTCAAAAAAAGTTCAGTGATGGGGAAACATCTGGATTTATTGATGTCCCCAGTGGCACATCCTGGTTGACTAAGACACAGATGGGAGGGCCTCTTCCAATGTCGCAAGGATACAAAATTTCAATTCAGCTTACAAAAGAAGAGTCTTATTGGTTTTCAGTCTTACTTCACTGTCTATTTTGTTTTTAAATCACTGCAGCCTAGATTTCCTTTTACCTGTTTCCAAGTCACAATAATTCTGAAATGATCATGTCTCTAGCCACAACAAAAATGCACTCCAAGGCTAAGAAAAAAAAAGCAGTTTTATGAATGTAAAAAGGCTCTAAACACCTGAATTTGGTCTGGGAAAAGAGCACTGTGTAATAATATCTTTTCAGACTTGTAAAGCACATAGAAATGGATAGTATTGGACATATGGAGTTTATCATTTTGCAGAATACTTGCTATCAGATGTTCTTAAATAACAAGATGAAGAACACATGCTTAATTAGCTCAATTGTCTGTGGATAACTGTGTTGATGCTCAACTTTTTTGTCGGTTTCAAGTTTAGGATGCCTTGGAAATTCTCTCTGAAATTTGCTATAGTATGTAATGCTTGCACATTGTGCTTTAATAAAATTATCTAGCCCTGCTGAAATCCTGCTGTAGTGCATTAAAATATTTCTACTCAGCAGCTCTACTGCCAAATAAAGCTACAGACAGAGCTGAAACTACAATCTTATGGGCTATGTTTTGAAAACATAATGGTCTACAATTCTTATTAAATTATGAATACATTCTCCCATTCCTTTTATTTTTCTAAAAAATAGCCTTTAATATTGGACCTAATATTTAATATTTCTTTTGGTCATCTAGTTATTGAATGGCTATTTAGATGTCATTAAATCAAATGCTTATGATGTCAGCAGTAGGGAGAGGTAATAACTGTGGTAAACTAAAGTATGGACTCTGAAGCGTGCAGCTACCCCTCAGCTCCTGAGGATTGTTGCAGTGCAGCAAAAGAGGCCTAATGTGTGTACATGTATCTGTTTCCTACTGCTGTTCTAACAAATTACCACCACCTCTGTGGCTAAAAACAACACCAATTTATTACCTTACAGATCTGGAGATGAGATGCCTGAAATTGCTCTCACTGGGCTAAAACCAAGGTCTTGGCTAGGCTGCATTCCTTCTAGAGGCTCTAGGGGAAAGTCTGTTTTCTTGCCTTTTCCATTGTCTAGAGGCTGCCATGCTCCTTGGCTCCTATTCCACTTCCATCTTCAAAGTCAACAATGGTTGGTTAAATCTCTCTTTTCCTGCATCACTATGACGCTGATTCTTCTTCCTGCCTCATCCACATTTAAAGGACCCTGTGCCATTACACTGCGCCCACCTGGATCATCTGGGGTGATCTCTTTATTTTAACATCAGTTTATTAACAAACTTAATTCCATCTGCAACCTTAATTTCTCTTTGCCGTGTGTATTAGTCTAGGTTTTCCAGAGAAATAGAACCCATAGGATATATATAGAGAGATATAAGAGGAGATTTATTATAGGAATTGTCTCACGTGGTTTTGATGGCTGAGAAGTTTTGCAGTGTGCAAGCTGGAGAACTGGGAAAGCTGGTGGTGTTACTCAGTCCAAATCGGAGAGCCTGAGAATCAAGGAGCTGATGGTGTAAGTCCTGGTCTGAATCTGAAACCCAAGAAACAGGAGCTCCGATGCCCAAGGGCAGGAGAGAGTAGATGTCCAAGCTCAAGCAAAGAGAGTGGAAATGCCCTTCCTCCACCTTTTTGTTCTATTCAGGCCCTCAATGGGTTGGATGATGCCCACACACGTTGGTGAGAGCAGTCTTTACTCAGTCTGCTGATTCAAACACTAAGCTCTTCCAGGAACCACCTTACAGACACACCCAGAAATAATGTTTTACCAGCTATATGAGCATTCCTTAGCTCAGTCAAGTTGACACATAAAATTAACCATCACACCGTGTGATATACCATTGCGATATATATTGTATACACCATGTGATATACCATATTCACAGGTTCTGGGTATTAGGGTGTGGACATTTTCGGCATTTGGGTTAATCTGCCTATCACTAAAAGTATCTCCATTTTTAGGAGAAGCTGGAATCCCATGATTTAAGTGAAATCTCTGGCTATTTAAATGCTTTAATATATATATATATTTAATTTAATAATATATATATATATTAAACTATTGAATATATATATATATATTTAATTTAATAATAATATATATTATATATATATATATATATAACTCTATGAGATACATAGCATCTCAGTACATCTGTTTTGGCCTACAGGCTTCCTCTGTATAGCCACTGGGGACATTTAAACTCATATTTGTCTCTACACACAACATTGTGTCTCCTCACTCGTGATTTTTAAATCTAATTGAGGAAGTAATCATTTGAGAATGTCTAAAAAGCAATATTTGAACAACACAGTACAAGGAACACTATATAAGGCTTTAGGGAATGATCATTGTAGAGTGAAACAAGATAGATCTTGAAAAAAATATGTGGACCAGGCCTAGCCAAGGGGAATTTAAAAGATTTGTAAAAGATATTGTTATTAGGTGGCACAGGACTATCAGCAGCAAGGATAGGATAGGACACTGAGACATCAAGAGACTGGTCTTGCCTGATTAGGAGGGACCTAATTAAGGATAGTTCATTTAATAAAATGGTCCAGTTCATACACAGTTTTCAAGCCTTTCTTTTGAATTAAGCTTTATTTTAAGAAGCAACAAATTGTTGCTTTAACTTCTTGAGCCAGAGAAATAGGTGGACGTAATGCTGGGTAAGAAGTTATGTTTAGAATTATTGCAACTAAGGCTGGCTAATTAGCTCAGTTGGTTAGAGTGTGGTGCTGATAATGCCAAGGTCCAGGATTTGATCCCTGTACTGTCCAGCCACTAAAAACAAACAAACAAACAATAAAGAATTATTGTAACAGATGAAAGCATGAAAACCAGAGAGATGACTGTTTCAGGTATCCAGGTGTTCAATAATGAGACATGTAGACTAGGGTGCTCAAGGTAGATTGAAAAAAATGTGAGATATTGCAAAGAAAAAATCAGCAAGACTTCGTGAACTGTGAGGAGCTAATGAGATAAAGGTAATGATAAGCTTTCAAGTATGGGGACTGGGAGCACAGTGGAATCGTTGGCTGAAGTATATAGATTCGGTAATTAATACCATTGAATTAAATGCATTTTTTTCTTTTTTCTTTTTTCCTTTTTGTCTTTTTTCGTGTCCGGCAATGGGATCACAACCCTCAGTGTCGCGCCCACACCTCGCTCAGCCAGTGAGCGGGAACCGGTCTGTATGTGGGATCCGAACCCTCGGCGGGAGCGCCGCTGCGCTCCCAAGCGGCGCACTGTAGCAGTGCGCCACCAGGCCGGCCCTAAATGCATTTTTTTCCCCAAGAGAAAAGTGCTTGGGGCCAAGGACCAAGCTTTGAAAGATACCCACACTACAGTAGTAGTGAATAAAAGGGGAAGGGAGCATGGTCCTAACACCCAAGGAAGGGGCTAGTTTTAGGATAGGAAAAGAAGAATTTCACAATAACCAATATGTATTTTTGCAGCGTGTGAGTTGCTTGACTGATACAGGGTAGAGAGAAAGACAAAGAAAACTTGTTCAAAAGAGTTCATACTGGAATTGAGGCAAAAATGAAATTTTAGTTGGAGGGTGAGAAGATGAATTCCAAGGTTTTTCAGACTTCATGTGCTTATATGATAGAGAAGAGGTCAGCAGAAGGCTGGGAAGCAGTGTTCTTGAGGAGGGGGTTGTGGTGGATCCCTTTGAAGGCTCTCTCAGGTCACAGCTTTGTCTATGAGACGTTCCCATTCTACCTTCGGCTGAACCCCTTTTTTACTCAATGGCCTTACCCTACTTGGCTACCACAGCATTTTAAAGAGACGGAATGGGCACCTGACTCAAGCCAAGCCAATCACAATCTCTTTTCTAGAAATCTGTTATTGAGCTTGAGAAATTTGTCATTTATTTCTGTGACATGAAATAAGGACATTTAAACTCAGGTTCTGAATGTTCTATGTGTGTGTACATCACAGCACTGAGAATTAGTCAGTACATGGGGAGAGAGAAAGCAAGAGAGAGGCAGAAAGAGAGCAGGGGCAGAGAGGCAGGAAGGGCCAGGGAGAGGTACAATGAATGATCTGGAAAACCAAAACCAGTGGTACTTTGGAAGGCTCATGTTCTTTACCTTATGATTAGTTCAAGCCCCTTTTTAGGGGTTACTTCTTCCGAGAAGCTTTCCTGAAACCTCTACTCTAGTTAGGGTGCCTCTTCACTATGTTCCTTCCAACATATCGCTGTGAACACCTCCTACAACAGCATTTATTATATTGCATTTAAATTGGGGGTGTACATATCTGTAACGACATCTAGAGTTTAAGTTCTACAGGTTTAAGGGTCATGTATGTTTGTTGAAAGCATAGTTCATATCTTCCGAGTGAAGACCAATACTTGTTCATTTTGCACAGTGTAAAGATAGCCTCATTCTGCTAAACCAGCTCTTCCCTGAAAAGTTTAGAGTAGAAATTTAGAGTTTATCCTTGCAATATCATGAGAAGATGCCCCCAAATGTGACTATGTGGCTTAATTTGTTATTACAATTATGAAGTGTTTAAAAATGTATTTAGATATTTATTTTGGGGAAGTTAATGATTTGTTAAACTATTAATAATAATTACTTTCAAAAGCAATGCCAAATGTTATTATTTGATCATTTTAGGGGTCTAGATCTTCTAAATACAAATATGCAGGGCAAGGAAAAAGACTGAAGGTTCCTGGTGATTTGTGATTTGCTTTAGCAGAAATATTTTTAAGAAGGAGTAGAATGTGCAGTTAGGGAGAAATGTGATAGTCTAATCAAGAGAGGGAATAAGCCATCTCATAAAATGAGTTGGGCACGTGACTAGTCTACACTAGCAGTTTCTAGCTCTTGCAAGGTTAATCATTATCTCCAAGGCCGGATTAGATATTGGACTACATGCTACAGGTCCTGGATAAATTTGCCATCCCATTAGAACTAATCTTAGCATACTTAGCACACATTTGAGAATAGTTTTGAAGATGCAGAGATTTTGGTTCTGAAAATAAGAACCCATTTATTCATTCATACCCAGATCTTGCTTTGCCTTTATCCTACACAGAAAAGCAGACAACATAGAAGGAGGAGGGCACCATGTCATTCATGTCAGAGTTGGCAGGTGTCAGATTGTCAGTCCTTGGTCTTCCTGCACACACTCGAGCTATCTCAATCAATTTCTTTTCCCTCATTGAAACCCATTCCATCATCTTCTGAACATATTGATCTCCAGTCATGCACATACTCATCATACTCTTCATGGTGTTTCTGCCTGCAGGCCTCTCCTTCTCATTATTTCTGTATTGGTCACTGTGTCCTCACAGCTGATACCAATCACGCTTCTTACAAGTGCATTTCAAAGGCACTGAGCCTCTGGTGTTTCACTCGCGGGAAAATAATACGGGCTGTCTCTTTCGTACCTGCAATATAGATTCATTTAGCTGATTTAATTCGACTGCTAGTTGAACATTTTAAAAAACTTTTATAAAAGTACATGCATTTTCAGCCCCTCTGCAATTCCCTTTTCACCCTATACACAAGCGAAAAGAGAGTTTCATATAAAGAGCATACGGAACAATTGCACCACATGGAAAAGAAAGGATCAATATTAATCATGACCTGCAGTCATACCACCTTTGGCTATGATCATCTCAGAGTTCCTGAGAGGGGCTCAGCTGGCTGCATTTTTTAAAGGAGGACCTCGTGGGAGCACCAAGAGGTGGTCAAAACACTTCTGGTGATTCTGTTTGTGACACTGCATTCTGACAGTTCTTCAGTCTTGCCTTCCTTGAGAAGATTATGTATCTTACTAGATTGCTAGTAGAAATTCTCACAAGAGTGTTACTAGACCACTGTGATGAGTGTGGATTGATCCTACCTCACCTATTGGGTAGATTCATTAAGAAATCTGGTCCAGATAGGTTCAAGTAAAGTAATAACAACAGTAATAGTTAAGCCTGATCGAAATGTTATGATGCCAGCTGTTGTGCAGCTGCTTCTTCTCATTAAATCCTCAACAATGTAAATTAGCTTCTATCCACATACTACAGGTAAGGAAGTTGTGGCTTAGAAGCATTCAGTATCATATTTCACCAATTTTGAGATGCACGTTTTTCACATTTTAACATCTTTGAATTTGGACAGCATCTTAGTATTAATGTGTCTTATAAAGATAACTGACAGTTTTGTTTTATTTTCCTGAGTGACACATATCTTGCATTCAGTGGTGGTTTAAATTTCACAAAATATGGTACTTTGTCCCAGGTCATCCAGTTAGTAAGTGGGAGGGCAAACTGGAAGTCCCGTGCTATATCATTAAGCATTCCACCTCCAGGAAACTAGGTGGAGGCACTCTCACTCATTACATGTAATATGTTCTTGTTGAAATGGTGACATTCTTTCCACTGGAAGAGTTGGCATTGAAAAAGGTTTCTAAGGACCTTTGCTCTTCCGGCCCCCGTTTTTAGGGAGAACAATTAAGCACATTAAAGGAAGCTATCTCAGCGGCACTGAATGGAGAGGATAACCTTGGAAACTCCTTTCAGTTTTTAGTCTTTCTGATTCTCATCTTTGATATGAAGATAAGGAGAGGACCTTAGAATCTCTTTGCATTCTCTTTGCTCTTATATCTTGTATTCCCTGAACTTTTTCTACACTGTCTTCTGCAGTCTCAAGAAGTCCTTGAATATACAGGTTATCCTCCCAGGATTTATAACCTAATTAATTAAAGACAAGAGTAGCCATCTCTTTGCTTAGGGACTGATAGTTTTCTGTTACACATTAGGGAATGTGCCTCAGAAGGCATTTATCGTTCTTTACTTGCCATTCACACTGAGCAGTGAGAAAGTGAGAAAAGCAATACATGGTTTCTCCTCTTCTAAGTGTTTCAGCATCTTTTGTGTGGCTTCTCATGTTCCTCTGCCTCCTGTTTTAGTAGCACTTCAGAATGTCTGCCAGTCTGTTTTAGAGACAGTTTATTGGCTGTGATACTGAGAAACGTGCAACTTATGTTTCTTAACTTTTTTCCTGCTGTATTTTCCTTTCCAAATTAATACCACAAATGGCAACCATTTAAAAAGTGGGAACTTGTCAAGAGAACTGGAAAAGAAAAATCATCCAATCCAGACTTCTGTGATAGGATGTTAATGAAATATTTTGGTATGCTGAAACCTCAATTTAACAGTGGCCTGATAAAGTGAAACTGTCTTGTAATGAGTATCTTTAAGTCACAAAAACTCTTGAAATGTTTCCAAAGATAACCAAAGTACTATAATATCAAATTTCATCTTGGAGTAAATTGTATGTGTACTTCCAAATACTTAACACTCCTCCTTTCAAAGATCAATCTCACTTTAGTTGTTACATCAAAGATCTTATTGACCTTCAATAAAGGTATGCCAATCTTGGGAATCTTCCTGTAACTCGGTGATTTGTCACAAGATGGATATTCTTAAAACCAGAAATTAGATGCCAAATTCTAGTACCCTGATAACAGCTATATTAATCACAAGATTCTTTTTTTGTGATTAGCAGATTGTCTTAGGCTTTTTAAAATCATTACCCCAGCCTTTCCACCTACTCTTTGCCAGGGATTATTTCTTTTAATCCAGCCTGCAAATTGATTAAGATCAAAATCCCATTTGAAAAGAGTTTGGGAGTTTCCAACAGGAGTCATCTTCCTCTTGCCTGACTTCTCGTTCTCATTGCTTGTGTACAATCCAATTAAGGCACATCAGTTTTGTTTTGTCACCTTTGTTGAGAAATGTGATTGAGTGATTAGTTCAATTTTATGCTATTATCTAACACATCACACATGCGTAATTGAAACAACATGCTGCTGCATACAGACCTGCCTGAGTTTGTGCTTCAGTGATTTCTCACAAAGAGTTGGCATACCATCATTCTTCAGAAACAAACATCACTAAGGCCATCTATATAATTTGTGGGGCTAAGTGAAAGAAAAAAAAAAAAGGCAAGCCTCCACCTGGAGATGAGAAAGTCAATCTCCTCTTTCCACAGTCAGTGGACATGTGAATTCCAAGGTATTGCAACCTCAGGCACTAGATACTGGATTGGGGGTGGACAAAATCACCCCTGGGAGCATGGTGAAACTGGCAGCCCCCCGAGTGCTGGTGCATGCCCAATCACCCTTCCTGTGCCAGCACCCAGGTTTCTCCCACCCCCAGGATCGGACCCAGCCTCTGCCACCCAGATACTGTGGCAGGGGTAGTGGGCTGGGAGGCAGGACATGTGAGTCAGAACTCCATGGTTCTTTCTTTTATGATCCTCAAATCAGGATAATTAGTATATTCTAGTATACTAATGTAATGATATTTTATGGCCCTTTACCAACATTTTGCTAATCCCCCTTCCTCTCACCCCTTCCTACCTGTAGTAACTTCAATTCCATTCTCTCCTTTTGAAAGTTCAACAAATTATTGTGATTGTTGCATCCTTACTTATTTACTTGTGGTATTATTATTATTATTATTCTTTAGCCACCACTTATGAGTGAGGACATGCAGTAGTTCTCTTTCTATATGTGGCTTATTTCACTTAACCTAATTTTCTCTAAGTTCATCTAAGTTGCTGCAAATGGCAGAATTTCATTCTTTTTTATGGCAGAGTAGTACTCCACTGTGTATATATACTACATTTTCTTTATCCAGTCATTGTGGATGGACATTTAGGTTTTTCCAACTCTTGGCTATTGTAAATAGAGCTGCAATAAACATGGGAGGGCAGGTGTCCTTTCCACACTATGATTTCCATTCCTTTGGGTATATACCCAGCAGTGGGATTGCTGGATGGCTGGCACTTCTATCTGTAGTTGTCTGAGGAAACTCCATACAGTTTTCTATAGTGGCTGACTTATTTGCAATCCCACCAACAGTGTAGGAGGGTTCCTCATTCTCTGCATCCTCACCAGCATTTGTTATTCTCTTTTTGATAATTGCCAGTCTGCCGGGCATGAGATGGTTTCTCCATGTGGTTTTGATTTGCATTTCCCTGGTGCTTAGTGATGTTAGGCATGTTTTCAAGTCTGTTGGCCATTCAGCTGAGAGATGCCTATTCAGCTCCTTTGCCCATTTTTTAAATTGGGTTACTTGTTTTCTTTACTGTTAAATTGTTTGAGTTCCTTGTGTATTATGGATATTAATCCCTTGTCAGATGAGTAGTTTGCAAATACTTTCTGCCATTCTGTAGCTTGTCTGTTTGCTCTGTTAATTGTTTCATTTGCTGTGCAGAAGTTTTTCAGTTTGATATAATCCCATTTGTTTATTTTTTCTTTTGTTGCCTGTGCTTTTGGGTTTGTATTCATAAAGTCTTTGCCCAGTCCTACATCCTGAACTATTTCCCCTATGTTTTCTTTTAGGAGTTTTATAGTTTAAGGCCTAATATTTAAGTCTTTAATTCATTTTGAGTTCATTTTGGTTTATGACAAGAGATACAGGTCTAGTTTCACTCTTCTACATATGGATGCCCAGATTTCCCAGCACCATTTATTGAGGAGGTATAAAACTTCCCTCTTAGTATTGCTTTCGAAGTATGCCACAGATTTTGGTATGATGTGTCTACATTTTCAGTAGTATCAAGAAATTATTTGATTTCCTATTTGATTTCTGATTGGACCCACAGGTCATTCAGGAGCATGTTGTTTCATTTCCATGTATTTATATAGTTTCCACAGTTTTGCTCCTTCTGGATTTCTAGCTTTAATCCATTGTGGTCTGAAAAGACACTTGAAATGATTTCAATTTTTTAAAATTGGTGAGACTTGATTTTTGACCTAACATATGGTCTATCCTGGAAAATACTCCATGTACTGATGAGAAGACTGTGTATTCTGCAGTTGTTGAATGAAGTATTCTGTAGTATCTGCCAGGTCCAAGCTGGTCTAAACTGTAGTTTAAATCCTGTATTTCTCTGTTGACTTGTTATCTAGATCATCTGACCAGTGCTGAGAGAGGGGTGTTCAGTTTCCCAGCTATTACTGTATTGAGGTCTATCTCTTTCTTTAGGCCTAATATGTGTTTGCTTTATATATCTGGGAGCTTCGGTGTTGGGTGCATATATATTGATTGTAATGTCTTCTTGCTGGATGGATCTCTTTATCATTAAATAGTGGCCTTCTTTGTCTCTTTTTATGGTTTTTGGTGTAAAGTCTATTTTATCTGATATAAGAATAGGTACTCCTACTTGTTTTTGGTTTCCATTTGTGCGGTATATCTTTTTCCATCCCTTCACGATTAGTCTGCTTGTGTCTACAGGTGAGGTGAGCCTCTTGAAGACAGCATGTAGTTGGGTCTAGCTTTTTAATCCAATCACTCAGTCTGTGTCTTGAATGGGGAGTTGAATCCATTTACATTTAGGGTTGTTATTGAAAGGCATTGTATAACTCTTGGTATTTTATCAATTTGCATTTCGATGTTTTAAATGATTTTTTTCTTTCTTTCCCTTCTATTGTTTGTCTCTGATGTTTGTTGGTTGTTTGAGGTAGTAAGATTTAGTTTCTTTCTCTTTCTCATTTGCATTTTTGTTATACCAGTGGGTTTTGTTCTTTTTTGGGTATTCGTGGCAGTAATTATGATTTTTTGGATTTCAGATGCAGGGCTCCCTTGAGGATTTCTTGCAGAGCTAGTTGTGTGGTGGTGAACTACTACAGTTTTTGTTTGTGTGGGAAATAAATTATTTCCCCCTCATTTCTGAAGGATAAGCCTTTCTGGGTATCATATTCTTGGCTAGCAGTTTTTTTTCTTTTAGTATGTTGAAGATATCATCCCATTTTCTTCTGGCCTGTAGAGTTTCTATTGAGAAATCTGCTGTTAGTCTGATAGGGGCTCTCTTAAAAGTGACTTCACTTTTTTTGCTCCTTTTAAGATTCTCTCTTTGTCTTTGAGCTTTGCCAGTTTGACTGTAATGTCTTGGAGAAGATCTTTTTGCATCGAATCTTTTTGGGGACTTTGAGCTTCCTCTGTGTTTGTCCCTATACCTGGGAAATTTTTCATATTATAGGTTTTCAATGCCTTTACCTTTCTCCTCCCCTAGCAGAACACCCATGATTCAGATGTTTGTGTGCTTAAGGTTGCCTGCTAGCTTTCTTACATTTTCTCTGTTTCTTTAAATTCCTTTTTGTGTGTGTGGGTGTCCACCTGGGTTATTTCAAAAAGACAATCTTCAAGATTAGAAATTCTTTCTTCTGCTTGCTCTAACATGCTACTTAAGCTCTCAGTTGTATTTTTTATTTCATTGAATATATCCTTCAGTTGCATGAGTTCTGCTACATTATTTTTTAAGGTATTAATCTCTTTGTAAATTTCCTCCTTCATATCCTGGATACTTTTTATCATTTCAATGTGTTGTCTGAGTCTTCTCATATCTCAGTGAGTTTCCTTAAGATTGTTGCTTGGAATTACTTTGTAGTCATTTCAAGAGTTCCCTGCTCTGTGGAGTCTGGTACTTGAGAATTACTGTCTTCCTTTGATGGTGTCATATTTTCTTGTTTTTCATATCTCTAGTATCTCTATGTTGATGTCTGGTCATCTGGTAGAGTAGTTACTTCTTCTATTACTCTGGAGTGGGGTTTCAGGAGACAGACTTCCTCCTCTTTTTCCAAACTCCACTGGAGACTCTCCATGTGTCAGTGCAGCTGCATGTTTGGTGGGCCATTTGCTTGGTGGCTGTGTCTGCTGCTGTGGCAACCAGCCAGCCTTGCAGCACCAGTGTATGTGATGTGGCTGTGATGGATCACCTGCATGGGAGCAATGTTTGTAGCAGTAGCAGGGCACTCCTGCATTCTGTTGGGTGGGGGAGGCTGCCTGTGGCTCCCTGTAAAGTTCCCAGGCACATTTCCTGCTGGAGAGCTTTCTGCTGGAGAACTGCATGGTTCTGGTGCATGCTCCATTGGCCTATTGGGCTTCACTTGCAAAGAACAAACTCAAAGATAAAGTGATTAAGAATTTCAAGATGATGACCATAGAACATTAAACTGTTTGCACCTGAACTGGTTGCATGCCTGTCAAGCCATCCCTGAAGATAATTACTTTTGTTGTACATTACATACTTTGGTTGCTGTATTTTTTGCTTAATTCTTCAAATATTTATTCACAAACATTTCTTTCCACTGAATTTTGAGCTCTAGAGCAGTGTGGTGGAAGGAGTGATATCTTTCTTGAAATTTTCATTTATATTTTTATAGCTCCTGTCCTGCACATAATAGGCTTATTAATTAAACAACCACAACAAACAAAAATACATGGCTCAAGAAATAATACTTAAACCCTATTTTGTAGTTTACTTATTTCAAGAATGGGACAATTATATACACAGTTTACTGATATCTTTTTGAGAATTATATCATTTTTCAGGTTTTAAAGCCCAGAAAGAGCATAAGGAAGTTGATTTTTGTCACCTGCAGGTTGTGCTATGTTGTACATTTCCAACCTTCACTGTCGATTGCAATCACAATCACCTGGGAATTATTTTACAAACGTGAATGGACCCCTCACTCTGAGATTTTGATTTAGCTAGAAGAGGGGACCGAGGGGGAAGGGTTAGTGCTGTCCATCATCTTGGACAGTCCCTGCAAATGGCATCTCGCTGGGCCTGGCCTTCTCAGAGCCTGGCTGCTGGGTTCTGAGAGGCAGTCTCCTTAGAACCAATGTTGCAAGAGGCCCAGGTGAAGCTGCAGGGCTTCCTGTGACCTAACCTTAGAAATCCCAAAGCATCCCACTGTCACATTTTGTTTGTTAAGCAAGTAAGGCCAATACAGATATATGAGGAATGGAATAAAATTCTACCTCTTGTCGGTGGAGTGTCAAGATCACATTAGAGAAAAGCATGTGCAATGTAAAATATCGTTGCGGTTATCTTTGGAAAATACAATCTGCTACAGAGAGTTATACACCCTTTAAAGTCATTTTAGGCAGAACTGCAATATTAATTTTTTTTAAAAAGTCAAGAAAATAGCCTAAGGTGTGTCTTGTTCCTATAATTTTTCAATTCACGAGCTAGGCTTTTAAGAGTTACCAGCCTGAGATTCCTAACTCTGATTGTAAAAAGTCTATTCAGTTTCTAAAATCTTTGGGTGGTGAAAATATGTTGCTGAATTTAAAACAAAATGAAAGTAATAATAAGTTAAATGGCAAAATTTCTTTATGCTACTATATTTTCCTTCCCAGCCCCACTTCAATAAAGGCAATACATAAAATCTAGGATTTGGAAAGACAGTCAGCCCAACTCTTTAATTTTATATTTGTATGTTCAAAAGGACGGATCAAGAAAAAGCCTAAATTTTATCAAATCTTACCTTGGCATGACCACCGGGTAACTATCACTTCAATTAAAGTACTCCTTAATACTTTTTCCAACTTGATTCAATTCAGCCACCAGGGTTAAACAGTAACAGGTGGTCATTCATACCTGCTTGGCTTCAGGTCTTTCCTGGGTGTGATAATGTTTTAGAACTTTGCAGAGGAAGACATTTAGTTCCAGTTTTTAGAAGTGCAGTGGTATTGTTTTGATGTTATGAATGTTCACTCAGAATTAGAAAAAAATAACATAAAGTTTTCTCCTTCAGCATATTTATAATTTCCATTGAGCAACCTAAACCCATTTGGACAACCTAAAATGAGTGTACAGTACACATAATATATAGATTATTTTATGTTACTCTAAGGAGCATTCATCTTTGGTGAGAGCATACTCAGTTGTACTAAATGCAGGCTACAGAGCATCTGTGTCTTCATTTTATCACAGGTATATTTACACTTACCTCATATTTTCTTTCTAAGAACTATGAGCTATAATTAGTAGTAGGATCCTTGACATTGATCACTAGGCCAGTCTTAAAGTATAAGTTGGTACATTCATTTCATGGCCAAAGATTCGACCATAAGGAAGAATCATGAAATTATCTGCATGTAGAAGTAGTCAGAGTTACTGATACAGTCCAGAGGTGTTAATCTCTTGCTATTCTGTGCTATTCTCTTGCTATTCTATAAGTTTTCCTAATTGAGAGCCTCCTCATACACTTCCACATGCTCTTAAAATTTTTCTTGCCCTTTTTTTAGAAAATAAACAAACAGCATTCTTCACCTTCCCTTCATTTTGACACCTTTTTGCTTCTTAAAGTGCAAGGATGAACACCTCCTACATCTCACTTTTCAGTGTGCTCCTAAGTGAAGGACCACCTCCTTCAATACCCCTGAGTGCTCACAAAAGTCGTAGGTTCTTTTACCTCCTCCAGACCAATAGAATCAATAAAATGCCCATAAATCTATATTTCAACAAGTTCTTAGATGATTCTTACATGAATTTTGAAACTCTCTGCCCTACAGCCTCTCTATGTTAAGTGTACTCCTAGAACCAGCATAATAGGCATCCTATGGTAGCTTATTAGAAATGCATAATCTCAGGCCCCACCCCATACCTACTGAATCAAAATCTGTATTTTAACAACATGCCTCAGTGATTAGTATCCATTTAACATGTAAAAAGTGATGATGTAGATAGAGGGTGAAGTCCAAATTCCTAAGCATGTCAATCATGGCTCAACACAGTGGTTACCGCCTGTGTCTCTAGCCCCTTCTTATGCCCTTTACCTCCATGTGTATGCTCTACTTGACCCATTCTACCTATGATGATGGGCCTTTTGGAGTGGCAGATATTCTACCATTTTTGAACTACAAAATAGCAATTTCCTATGGTTCGAACTAAATGTGTGCTGTTCCTTTATAAGAGTTGTTATTTCATGATTCTGTGCCTTTGGACATATTGAACTTCTGCTATGATGACCTCTTTTTCTACTTGGTGAATTGTCATTCATCCTTAAAGACAACACTTCCCTTCTATAAAGCTTACTTTATATCTGTACATTTGAGATCCTGTTTTCATGTGCCTATCACTCATTGCAATGCCTAGCATTTATAGGGTGCTCAATTAATGTTTGTTAAATGAATGAGTGAATAAATGAATGAATATTTCACACATTTTCTTATTTTGACTATCTTCACCAATGCAACAAATTCACTACTGGTGATGGGAGCTTTTATGATGATGTCTAAAATAACAGCTGATATCAAAGGAAAACAGAGTAGAAATACATTTTCTAAACTTTAACGTTAAGTAATAGTGATGTATAACTATACCTTGCATTAAGCAAAATATGTGTCCCTACATTGTGACTAATTATGGCCATAGTCAACAAAATTATGTGTTTAAGGGAAATGCCTATCTTTCTGAGGTTTGAACCTACAGTATATTCTTTTTATAAAGGATTGACTTGTCTTAAGATGGTAATAGGCATCCCTAAAATTTACCAGGTTGGTAACTATATTTTGTTGATACCTCTTCTGATAGGGGAGAGGGTTGGAAGAGTACTCTGATTTTATTCCAGAAGAAACAGGAAACTAGAGAGCATCTTTACATCTCAAGTTTTTCTGCTGTGATATAAGTATGACAAAGAACACAGCTTGGATCAGTTTCATCTTGGCTAGAGAATATATATTTCACATATGCTCTTTGACTTTGGCAATGTTTTCTTTCAGGATTTTCCTTTTGGATGGCAGGTTTTTCTTCAGATGAATGTATCCTTGATGAAAATGAGATCATAATAAAATCTTAACTCAGATACTGTGAAATCACACACATACTCTATTTATGAAAAAAAAAAGGAGAGAAATTTTCACTTTAATACCAAATATTAACAGATAAATCTACCCAAATTGCTTGGCCAGAGAATATCTGAATAGTTCAGATTATCCATTTCAATACAGAACATTCTCCTTTATTATTTTTCCTGCTCACAAAACAATGTTTGTTTATTGTAAAAACTATAAATTCTACAGAGATATAGGAGAAAATTCAAGTTCATGGTAATAATCACCGATAGAGTTTGGACGTGTTGTCCCCACCAAAACTCATGTGGAAATCTGATCCCCAATGTGGCAGTGTTGGGAGCTCTTTGAGTCATGGGGGCTGATCCCTCATGAATGGATTAATGCTCTCCCTGGGGGAGCGGGGCCTGAGTGAGATCCCATTCTTTTAGTTCCCGTGAGAGCTGGTTGTTTAAAAGACCCTGGCACCTCCCCCCCTCTCTTTCTCTTGCTTCCTCTCGCCATGTGACCTGCTTGTACCCCCCGGCTGCCTGCCACTTTCCACCATGAGCAGAAGCAGCCTGAGGCCTGCATCAGATGCAGCCGTCCCAGAATCTTAAGCCAAATAAACCTCTTTTCTTTATAAATTACCCAGTCTCAGGTATTCTGTTATAGCAACAAAAATGGACTAATACAATCACTGTTAACATTTTAGTGTATATTCTTCCAGATTTGTTTTTCTGCAGATACTATGATGTGTATGTTATGATCCACATAAAGCATGAAATGCACTGGAGGGAACCTATATGTTTCTAGAATATAGCTACAAAACATTTTTGATCAATGGTTCATGCTACGCATGGGCCATAACATACTTCTTAAGGGAAGGAGATATACTATTTTCTCTTTGTGTTTTGCATGTATATAAACATTATAAATATGGTATTAATTTATATTATCAGCAGTAAAATATTGGAAATCTGTGGCATTAAATGAAATGATTACTCAAGAGTTTCATTCAATTCTATGTTTATATCTTCCTATGGAAGGTTAAGAAGTTTTCATATTTATTCTTTTTCATACACAAATGACTAATAGGATTTTGTGAAAAATTACTGTTGAATAGCTATTTTTCTTGCTGATTAGAGAAGAACATTTCTAAGTTGAGAATACTAGTGCTCTAGGATCCTTTGAACTACATTATTTTTAAGGAAAGCAATGGACATTAATGGTTACTTTGTTGTTAGTTTTATTAAGCAAGAAATTATTAGCCCTTTTTCACTTCTATATTTTGAATTTAGCTCTTTTTACTTTAAGAATAGCTTAATTCTACTGGTTTAATTCTCTAAGTTTGGATGTTTTCTAATTTTTATGAATTTATATTCTGGTTGTTTAAATTCTTATTAAGTTATACAAGTAAAAATCCCTAATCTCTATTTCCTTTTCCAAGACATGTGTGACTTAAAGTCTTCTCAACCCACTTACACACACACACACACACACATGTTCACTTACAGATATTGGAAGCATATTTCAAGTTCAGGGAAAGGCCTAAATATCTCAATTGATTAAACTTAATAAGGATAAGGCATTTGAGACACTTGAATAGAGGATGCTATTCATAGTTCCAGTGCTTATATGATAATTATAAAAGGTAGAACCAAATGACCTTGATCTATGAAATTCTGTCAAGAAAGGGAAAATCAAAGTATTATCCTAGTATGATATTGTTCTTTAAGATGACTCCCAAAATTGGCTGTTCATCATAATTACCCTGGAAAGCTTTTGAATTGTGATTTATCAGTAGCTTTGGGCTGAATGTAAGGTATGAATCAAGGTCAGAAATTAAATCCCTTTGCTCAGCAAGATTACCTTTGTGGCTGGAATCTAAAAGGACATATACTAAGTATCTTTATTTGAGATCCTTTGTGTTTTATTTCCTTCTGTTTTTTGAAGAGACTAAAATGGAAACTGTTTTATCTCTTCTGAGGACTGTATGGTCTATATTCGGAGGTGTGAGAGTCAAAGTTCCTCTGTGTTTTATGGACCATTAAGTCTTAGTTACCTTAAATATTGGCTCAATTTATGAAAATATGAAAAAAACATTTTTAGTAAGCTTATCACTTTGCAACAGTGAAGCTTGATTTGTGGTGTTCTACTTGCATTCAGATTATTACAGCTATGATGACCTCAGTAGTATTGATGAGCTCAATAGTAGCAATGACTCCTTTGTTTTTTAATTTTTTAAAATTATTTTAATTTTATTTTTTAAAAAATTTATCGTTACACCATGTAAACATTTTTGTGGCCATTTACCATCTCTCCCTAACCCCCTCACTCCTTTACCCTTTCCCACCTCTGGTGTCCTCAATTCCCTTCTCTCTTATTGAGATTCAAATTATTATAACCATTGTATCTTTCTTTCTTTTTTTGTTTCATTTCCCCCCCCTGTTCCCATTTATGAGTGAGGACATCCAGTAATTCTCTATCTGTACCTGGCTTGTTTTACTTAACATGATTTTCTCTAAGCTCATCCATGTTGCTGCGAGTATCAGAATTTCATTCTTTTTTATGGCAGAGTGGTAGTCCATTGTGTACATATACCACATTTTTCTTACCTGCTCACCTGTCGATGGACATTTAGGTTGGTTACAATTCTTAGCTATTGTAAATACAGCTGCAGTAAACATGGGAGTGCAGAAATCCCTTTGACATGATGATTTCCATTCCTTTGGTATACACCTAGCAGCAGGATTGCTGAATTGTATGGCAATTTTATCTGTAGTCATTTGAGGAAACTCCATACTGTTTTCCATAATGACTACACTAATTTACAATCCCATCAATAAATAGTGTAGAAGGGTCCCCCTTACTCCACATCCTTCCCAGCATTTGTTATTCTCCTTCCTTTTGATACTGGCCAGTCTAACTGGAGTGACATGATATCTCGATGTGGTTTTGATTTTCATTTCCCTGGTGCTTAGTTATGTTGAGCATTTTTTCATTTGTCTGTTGGCCATTTATACATCTTCCTTTGCGAAATGCCTTTTTGGCTCCTTTGCCTGTGTTTTAATTGGATTACTTCCTTTTTCATGTTAAGTTGAGTTCCTTTTATATTTTGTATATTAATCTCTTATCAGATGTATGGTTTGCAGATATTTTCTCCAATTCTGTAGGTTGTGTTTTCACTGTTAACTTTTTCAGTGCAGAACTGTGCAGAAGCTTCTTAGTTTGGTATAACCCCTTTTCTTTATGTTTTCTTTGGTTGCTTGTGCAGCTGGGGTCTTGTTCATAAAGTCTTTGCACAGTCCAACTTCCTGAAGTGTTTGCCCTATTTTTTCTTTTAGTAGTTTTGTAGTTTGGGGTCTTATATGTAAGTCTTTAATCCATTTTGAATTGATTATGGTAAATGATGAGAGGTACAAGTCTAGTTTCATTCTTCTACAGATGAATGTCCAGTTTTCCCAGAACCCTTATTGAAGAGGCCATTTTTCCACCAGTGTATGCTCCTATTGCCCTTGTCAAATATCAGCTGGCTGCAAGTATGTGGGTTGATTTCTGGGTTCTCTATTCTGTTCCATTGGTCTGAGTGTCTGTTTTTGTGCCAGTACCATGCTGTTTTGGTTACTATAGCTTTATAGTATAATTTGAAGTCAGATAGTGTAGTGCCTCTGACTTTATTTTATTTTGCTCACGATTGCTTTGGCTATTTAGGGTCTTTTGTTGTTCCATATGAATGTGGATTATTATTTTTTTATTTTTGTGAAGAATGTCATTAGTATTTTGATGGGGATTGTATTGAATCTGTAAATTGCTTGGGATGGTATGGACATTTTCATAATGTTAATTCTTCCAAACCAAGATTATGGAATGTCTTTCCATCTTTTTGTGTCCTTTTTAATTTATTTCAGCAGTGATTTGTAGTTCTCATTGTACAGATCTTTCACCTCCTTGGTTAAATTGATTCCTAGGTGTTTTACATTTTCTGTGACTATGGTAAATGGGCTTGATTTTTAAATTTCTTTTCCTCCTAGTTTGTTACTGGAGTATACAAAAGCTACTAACTTTGTGTTGATTTTGTATCCTGCAAATTTACTGAAATTCTTTATCAGCCCTAAGAGGATTTTTGTAGAGTCTTTAGTTTTTTCCATATATGGGATCATGTCATCTGCAAATAGGGACAGTTTAACTTTGTCTTTTCTCATCTGGATGCTCTTTGTTTCTTTCTCATTCCTGATTGCTCTGGCTAGTACTTCCAATTCTATGTTAAATAGGAGTGGTGAGAGTCTGCATATTTGTCTTTTTCCCATTCTTAAGGGAAAAGCTTTCAACTTTTCCCCATTGGGATGATATTGGCAGTGGGTTTATCATATATGGCTTTTATTGTATTGAGATACTTTCCTTTTATAGTTAATTTGCTAAGAGTCTTTATCATAAAGGGATGCTGAATTTAGTCAAATGCATTCTGGCCCTTGATTTTGTTGGTGTGGCATATCACATTTATTGAATTGTGCATGTTGAACGATCATTGTATCTTTGGGATGAATCCCACTTGATGACAGTGTATAATTTTTTTGATGTGTTATTGTATTCTAATTGCTAATATTTTGTTGAGGATTTTTGCATCTATTTTCATCAGAGATATTGGTCTGTAGTTTTCTTTTTGTGTTGTATCTTTATCTGTTTTGAGTATCATGGTGATGTTGACCTCATAGACTGAGTTTGGGGGAATGGCCCCTATTTCAGCTTTTTGGAATAGTTTGAAGAGAATTGGTATTAATTTCTGTTTAAAGGTCTGGTAGAATTCAGCACTAAAGGTATCTATTCCTGGGCTTTGCTTTATTGAGTGACTTCTGATTACTTCTTCAATATTGTTGCTTATTTTTGGTCTGTTCAGATTTTATATTTCCTTTTGGTTCAGTCTTGGCAGACTGTATGTGTCCAAAAATTTTTCCTTTTAGTCTCCAAGGATTACTTGTATATCTGTGGTATTGGTTGTAATGTCTTCTTTTTTACATCTGATTTTTGTTACTTGGATCTTCTCTCTTTTTTTTTTTTTGTTAGCCAAACTAATGGTTTGTCTTTTTTTTTTTTTTTTAATCTTTCAAAACACCAACTTTTTGTTTCATTGTTCTTTTGTATCGTTTTGGGGCGGTCTCTTTTTTTTTTTTTTTTTGCCAAACTAATGGTTTGTCTTTTTTTTTTTTTTTAATCTTTCAAAACACCAACTTTTTGTTTCATTGTTCTTTTGTATCGTTTTGGGGCGGTCTCTTTTTTTTTTTTTTTTTTTTTGACCGGTAAGGGAATCGCAACCCTCGGCACAGTGTCGTCCACACCATGCTCAGCCAGTGAGCACACCGGCCATCCCTACATAGGATCAGAACCCGTGGTCTCAGTGCTACCAGTGCCGCACTCTCCCCACTAAGCCACGGGATCAGCCCTCTATTTCATGTAGTCCTGCTCTTAATTATTTCTTTCCATCTACTAATTTTGAGATTGGGTTGTTCTTTTTTTTTTTTCTTTCTTTAGGTTGTTTATTTGAAATCTTTCTATAATTTTGAGGTAAGCATTTATTGCAATAGATTTCCCTGTTAGTACTGGTTTTACAGTATCCCACAGGTTTTGGTATGATGTGTATTTATTTTTGTTGTTTCAAGAAATTTTTTGATTTCCTGTTTAATTTCTTCTTGGACCCATTGGTTGTTCAGAATCATATTGTTTAATTTACTTGTGTTTGTATAGTTTCCTGAGTTTCATTTGTTATTGATGTCTAGTTTTACTCTGTTGTCATATGAAAAGATACTTGAAATTATTTCATTTTTTAAAAATTTGTTGAGACTTGATTCAAAACCTAATGTATGGTCTATACTGGAGAATGTTCCATGTGCTGATGTGAAAAATGTATATTCTGTGGTTGGTGAAATGTTCTGCAGTTGTCTGCCAGGTACAACTAGTCTAAAGTGTAGTTTAAATCCTGTAGTTTAAAATGTAGTTTTTCTCTGTTGATTTGTTACCAAGATGATATTTCCAGTACTGACAGAGGGATGTTCAGGTCCTCTATTAATATTGTATTGGAGTCTATTTCTCTTTAAACCTAATAGTGTTTGCTTTATATATCTGGGTGCTCCAGTGTTTGGTGCATATGTATTTATGATTGTTATGTCTTTTTATTAGATAGATAGCTTACTCATTATATAGTCTTTGTCTCTTTTCATGCTTTTTGGTTTAATGTCAATTTTATCTGATATGAGAATAGCTACTGTTTCTCATTTTTGGTTTTCATTTGTGTGATCTATCTTTTTCCATCCCTTCACTATTAGTCTACGTGTGTCTTTACAAGTAAGGCAAGACTCTTGAAGACAGTATGTAGTTAGGTATAGCTTTTTAATCCAATCAACCAATCTATGTCTTAAGTGGAGAGTTTAATCTATTTACATTTAAGGTTGTTAGTAAAAGGCATTGTATTACTCATGGCATTTTATTGATTTTCACTTAGATGTTTTAAATATCTTTCGTTTCTTTCTTCCCCTTCTATTCTTTGCCTTTTATGTTTGTTGGATTTTTGAGGTGGTAAGATTTAGTTTTTTTCTCTTTCTCATTTGCATTTTTGTTCTACCAGTGGTTTTGTTCTTTCTTCTGTATTTGTGGTAGTGATTATGATTTTTTGGATTTCAGATACAGGCTGCCTTGAGGATGTCTTGCAGGGCTGGTTCTGTGGTGGTGAATTCCCACTGTTTTTGTTTGTTTGGGAAATATACTATTTCTCCCTCATTTTTTTTTTTTTTGTCTTTTGTCTTTTGCCGTGTCCGGCAATGGACCACAACCCTCAGTGTTGCCCCTGTACCGGACCGGGGACTGGCAACGGGATTGCAACCCTCGGCGTTGCTCCCGCGCCTCGCTCAGCCAGTGAGCGGGAACCGGTCTGTATGTGTGATCCGAACCCTCGGTCGGGAGCGCCACCGTGCTTCCCAAGCGGCGCACTATCCAGTGCGCCACTGGGCCGGCCCTCTCCCTCATTTTTAAAGGATAACTTTGCTGGGTATAGTATTCTTGTCTGGTAGGGTTTTTTGTTTGTTTGTTTGTTTTGTTTTGTTTTGTTATGTTTTGTTTCTTTTAGTATTTTGAATATATCATCCCATTTTCTTCTCGCCTGTGGAGTTTCTTTTGAGAAGTCTGCTTTTAGTGTAATAGGGGCTCCATTATATGTGATTTGATGCTTTTCTCTTGCTGCTTTTAAGACTCTCTTTTTGTCTTTGAGCTTTGTCAGTTTGACCTATAATGTGACTTGGAGGGGATATTTTTGCATTTAATCTGTTTGGGGATCTTTGTGCCTCTAATATCTGAAGGTCTGTGTCTCTCCCTCTACCTGGGAAGTTTTCCATTATTATTTCACTGAATAGGTTTTCAATGCCTTTTCCTTTGTCCTCCCCTTGTAGAACACCCATGATTTGAATGTTTGTCCCCTCAAGGCTATCTGTTAGCTCTCTTAGATTTTCTCAGTTTATAATTTAAAAAAATTTTTTTTTTTATCATCCTGGGTTATTTGAAAAAGACTAACTTCAAGATCAGAAATTCTTTCTTCTGCTTTTCTAGCATGCTGCTTAAGTTCTAGGTTGTGTTTTTTTAATTTCATTAGATGAATCTTTCAGTTTCATGAGTTCTGCTACATTATTTTTAAATGTATTAATCTCTTTGTAAATTTCCTCCTTCATATCCTGGATTCTTTTTCTCATTTCTTTATGTTGTGTAACTGAATATTCTCATGCCTTATTGGATTTCCTTAAAAGTTTTGCTCTGAATTCTTTTCTGTTATTTCAAGGGTTTTAATGTTCTAAAGGGTCTGGTATTTGAGAATTACTGTATTCTTTTAGTGGTGTTATGTTTTCTTGGATTTTCATATTTTTATAGTACCGCTATGTTGATGTCTGGTCATCTGGTTGAGCAGTTGTTTCTTCTATTACTGCACAGCATGCTTTGAGGAGAGAGTCTTTCTGTTCTTTTTGCAGTCTCTGCTGGTGACTCTCCTTGTGTTAATGCATTTGAGTGGCTGGAGGGCTGCCTACACAGTGGCTGTGGCTGCTACTGTGGTGGTGAGCCACCCAAGCATCATTGGTGTTTTTGGCGTGTTCCTGCCTTCTTCCAGGTGGGGTTTACTGCCCATATCTCTCTCCTAGGAACCATTGCCTGTTCTTGCATAGTGCTGGATGGTAGGGGCTTTATATGGCTCCTACCTATGTCCCCATGTGTACTCATGCCTGCTCCAGGTAGTGGGACCTACCCATGGCTCCTGCCTAGTACCCTATACATGCTCCTGCCCCAAAATGACTCCTTTGAATCTTTGAGTAATATGGAGATTGGAGACTGCTGTAGCACAGGGTGCTTTATTGATGTCTTAATATCTACCATGGAAAAGGGGCATGGTTTTTGAACTTAAATACCACATAAACCATACACTGTAATAAAGAGGTTACTGCCCTCGTGGAACTTTCAGTCTGAAAAATTGCAAATTGGGATTAGGGTTTATGAAGGAAAAGAACGGGAAACAGTAAGAGAAAATAATGTAGTTGGGGTGGGGGAGGAAATGGGAGGTGAGGGATGTTTTACTTTGGTTACAGATGTCAGAGAAAAGCTTTTAAAACAGATGTTATCATAAATTGGATTTATGAGAAACAGACTCAGATTTGAATTAAAACGATTAATTGGGGAGTACTTTTGTGGATGACACCATGAGGGGTGAGGGAATCAGAACTGGTAGAGGTTGAACTGGGATACAATTGCATCAGAGGCTCAGCAAGTCCTACAGAGAGTTCTGGAACCAATTGGTCCTTCAGTGTTTCCCCTGCCTTGTCCTTGATCACTCCCCTTCCACACACACACACACACACCCCTTACAGTTATTGGGTAAGGGCTGCCTCTCAAGAGAGGGCATGATCTTGGGAAGGGTAGCTCTCCTCAGTCAAGGATAATTCTTGATTGGGAGCTCAACTGAGGGTTCTCAGCAACTGACCCTCCCAGCAGCATGGGCAGAGCACCTCAGGTCTGAAGGAGAATCCAGGGAGCACACCAGAGCATCCACTGTAACTACAACTTAATACTTCAGGGAGAAAGCCACAGACAAATGGAGATGAGTGGGGAGAACTTTCCAGACAGATAAGGCATCATGGACAAAGGCCCTGAATTGGGGAAAAGGCTGAGTTATTGAAAGAACTAAGAGTTTCAGTGGGACTACTGTTACTACTATATGGAGTATGGTTTTGGTAGGAACATGAAAAAAGCCAGGATTTTGCACTGGTCCAGAGAAAAGGAAATTGTGGCATTGATGTGATAGTAACAATAAATGTGAAGGAAAACATATATTTTCAAAGTACAGTTGAAGTAGAATCAACAGAACTTGGTGATGGATTGGGTGGTGTAAATGAGTGAGAAGACAGGTCAAGAATATTCCCCATATTTCTGGTTTGAGCAGCTGAGTATGAGGTGGTGCCATTCACTAACATGGGGAATACAGAACAGACTTCTGAAGCCTGCTATGAAAGAGTATTTTGATTCAGTTAATATAAATCAAAATATAAATAAACCACACTTCTATTGCAAATTTCATGACTTTTATGGCCCTCCCTCCCATTACTAAAGCAGATCACATTTCCTGAAAAACAGTAGAGTCGTTATTGGGAACCACAAGAGAAGCAACCTGACAATATAGGTTTGAATCACTTCAGAAATATTTGTCAAGTGAAATTTCTTTGTGTTCTATAGCACTTGTATAAAATAACAACTAAATTCCAGATGGTTCTGGGTGTATGTCTTGGTCAAGGGCATATTACTGAGGACTTCTGTCACACAGAACATCCTGCTCATTCAATCACTTTTTTTTTTTTTTTTTTTTTTTTTTTTTTTTTTTTTTTTTT
>NW_007727694.1:203427-207348 GCF_000696425.1 Galeopterus variegatus | reverse complement strand
CCTTTTTTTTTTTTTTTTTTTTTTTTTTTTTTTTTTTTTTTTGCACATGCAGTTTGTCAGAGACTGTCCTAAAGTGCTGGGAAACATAGTGCTGAACATGACAGGAAAGATCCCTGAGCTTCTTATGAATCTCACAGTCTAGTCAAGGGAACAAAACAATAAACTAATCAGTAACTAGGTGAAGAAAATCATTGCTGATAGTGATTAGTATATACAAAAATTAAAAGATCCATGTGATGAGTGACAGGGGCCATGTGGAGTACAACATCTGAGAGAGTGGTGCAGAAGGCCTCTCTAGGAGGTGACTGGCAGGCTGAGAACTGAACGTTTAGATGGAGCCATTAAGTCAAGATCCGGGAGATCTTTCAGAGCAAAGGGAAGAGAAAATTTAACTGTTCAATGTGGGAACAAGCTTGGAATGTCAAGAAGCACAAAGAAGACAAGTTTAGGCATAGTAAGTGACAGGGCAAGTACCAAGAAACGAAGCAGACTGAAGGGTTTTGGAGGCTGTGGAAAGAACTTTGCATGCCACTCCAAGAGCACAAGGAAGCCGCTGAAAAGTTTAAGCAGTTGAGTGACATGATCTGATTTCTGTTTTCAAAAATTCACCTTAACTGATGTGGAAAAGCATTTTAAAAGGGACATGGGTGAATAAGAGGAAACTATTTAGGAGGACCTGGCCATTGGCAGAAACAGGAGATTGTGACCTTGAACCGAGATCATAGTAGTGGAGATGGAGAGAGGAATGATTTCAAATATATTCTGGATGTAAATCCAATAGGAATTTTGATAGTTGGGATCTGGAGTTTAGGAAAAAGCCATTCCTCAATTTTTAACTTGAGTAAAAGGGCAGATGTTGGTAGAATATAATAAGAAATGGAAGTCTGTGGAAAGAACAGTTTTGCAGAAAGAAACCAAATGTTCTCTTACCAAGATGTTAAGGGTGCTATTGGGCTTAGTTTGAAGCTGAAGGAAAAAAGTTTGAATTGAAGTTATAAATGTAGGAGATGTTAATTAATGCTGTGGGAGTGAATGACATCACCTCAGGAGAGAGAATAAAGGAAGAAAGAACAGGGCGCAGGACCAAGTCTGGGAACAGCCTGATACCTATAGGTCTGGCAGAAGAGGATAGTTCAGCAAAGGCCACAGAAATACGTATGTATTTTCTCTCCCCTTGTTGTAGGTGTGTGTAAGGATGACTTTTCATTAAGCAGTGAGATAGGAGGAAAACCAGAAGAGTGCACTGTCACAGAAACCAAGAGTAAAAAAAAAAGCCCAAAACCTGCTTTAATAAAAAAGCAAAAAAGGTCTTGGCTACTGCTGAAGGATGAGGGCTGGTAATATGAAAGTTGTTGATAGGCTTGTTGGGTGGAGTGGAGGGAAATGAAACATCATTGTAGAAGCATGAATTTGAACAGGGCGTAATGAAATGTAATGCCAGGACAGACCACTCCTAGGTTTTACTGAGAAGGTGGAACAGAGAAGGGCAGTGGCCAAGAAGGAAGGGTGAGAGGATTAGAAATAGGTTTTCTGAAGAAGAAGCCTTATAGCATATTTGTATGCTGGTAGAAAATTCCAGCTTAAATGGGAAAAAAATGATTCAGGAGAGGGAGGGGATTATTGCAGCAGTGAGGTCCCTAGGAAGGGAGCTGGTGAGAGAACTGGAGCCCAAGTAAAGGGCTCAGCCTTTCATCTGAGCAGGGGCAGGGTGTGTCTTTCACTAAAGGAAGGCCAAGAATGAGGGTACAGATGCAGAGAGACTGTCAGGCTTAATGATGAGGAGATGGAACTGTTCCTGTTGCATCCATCTCCCCCGCCACCCTCCCCGGGAACTATGAGGCACTGAGAATGGCAGGTATGGTTGAAGAAGCAGGTGTGTTGGAAGGGTAGAACAGAGGAATGACAAAACTGTGAATCTTACATATCTTCCAGTGGAAAGGTCTAAAGGGAATATTCTCAGGTTATCATCATATAACCATATTTAATAGGTAAGGAAATATGCAATGATAACAACCTCTAAGTGTGCTCAGTGCTGATGATAAAGAGTACATTCTAGCCAGCACAAGAAGGCAAGAGAAAGCAATATGTGTATGTATA
Source organism: Galeopterus variegatus (assembly GCF_000696425.1). Taxonomy (NCBI): domain Eukaryota; kingdom Metazoa; phylum Chordata; class Mammalia; order Dermoptera; family Cynocephalidae; genus Galeopterus; species Galeopterus variegatus. The sequence goes on along the minus strand of NW_007727694.1, from coordinate 205,251 downwards.
TGATCATTTCATCTGCAAGCTATCCCTATTTGCAGATGAAATGATCATATACATAGAAAAATCCTAAAAACCCCACCAAAAATTACTACAACTAATAAATGAATTCAGTATAGTGGCAATATACCAAATCAACACACAAAATCAATAGCCCCCCATATGCCAATAATGAAATAACTAAAGAAGAAATCAAGAAAGTAATCCCATTCACAGTAGCTACCAAAAAAAGAAAAGAAAAGAAATACCTAGGAGTAAATTTAACCAAGGTGGTGAAAAACATCTACATTGACATCACTTTTCCTGACTTCAAAATATACTATAAAGCTATAGTAATCAAAACAGCATGGCATAAAAATAGACAAATAGACTAATGGAATAGAATAGAGAGCCCAGATATAAACCCACGCACTTACAGCCAACTGATTTTTGACAAAGGTGCCAAGAATATACCATAGGGAAAGGACAGCCTCTTCAATAAATGGTGCTGCTGAAAAAACTGGATATCCATGTGCTGAAGATTGAAACTAAACCCTCATCTCTCACAATACATACACAAAAATCAACTCAAAATGGATTAAAGAGCTAAATTTGAGACCCAAAACTATGAAACTACTAGATGAAAACATAAGGGAAATGCTACATGAAATGAGAGTGGGCAGCACTTTTTTGAATGAGGCCACAAAGGTACAATCAACTAAAGCAAAAATACACAAATGGGATTGCATCAAACTGAAAAGCTTCTGCACAGCAGGACACTATCAACAAAGTGAAGAGACAATGTACAGAATGGGAGAAAGTGTTTGCAAACTACATATCAGCCAAGGGGCTAATATCCAGAATATGTAAGCAACTAAACAGCAAAAAAGCAAATAAACCAATTAAAAATGGGCAAAAGACCTAACAGACATTTCTCAAAAGAGGACATATGAATGGGCAACAAGCAAATGAAGAAAATGCTCAAAACCACTAATCATCATGTAAATGCCAATTAGAGCCACAGAGAGATATCATCTCACCCCAGTTAGAATGGCTATTACCAGCAAGACAAAATAAATGCTGGTGAGGATGCAGAGAAAAGGAGACCCTTCTACATTGTTGGTGGGAGTGTAAATTGGTAGAGTCATTATGAAAAACAGTATGGAGTCTCCTCAGAGAACTAAAAATAGATATACTTCATGATACAGCTATCTCACTACTGGTTAGATACTCAAAGGAAAAGAAATCAGTATATTAAAAAGAACTGTGTTCCCATGTTCTTTGCAACATTATTCACAGTAGCTAAGAGATGGAATCAACCTAAATGCCTATCAATGGATGAATGGATAAAAAAATTGTGGTATAAATATACAATAGAATACTACTCAGCTATAAAAAGTTATGATATCCTATCATTTGCAGCAACATGGATGGAACTGGACACCATCATGTTAAGTGAAGAAAGACAAATACCACATGGTTTCACTCATATGTGGAATCATTAAAAAAATTTAAAAAAAATTTAAAAAAGTGTTTCTATAGAAGTAGAGAGTAGAATAAGGGTTAACAGAGACTGGGAGGTGATGGTGGGGGGACACAGGAGAAGGGGAGGACTAATGGGTACAAAATTATGCTATCTACCCTAGTGTAGTATATGCGTGTATTGAAACAATGCACTGTACCCCACAAAAATAAATATAAATAAAATTAAATTTTAAAAAGACTAAGCAATACTCATCATAGTGGTGTAGTTTTCTTCAAGTGTGACTTACATTTCTCCTTAGCAGAAGTAACTATTTCTTTTTTTTTTTTTTTTTTTTTTTTTTTTTTTTTTTTTTTTTTCCGTGTCCG
>NW_007727694.1:135098-203242 GCF_000696425.1 Galeopterus variegatus | reverse complement strand
GCCCCGCCGCCGGGCCCGCACCCCCCGGAGTTGCCCCCGCGCCTCCCCCAGCCAGTGAGCGGGAGCCGGTCTGTACGTGGGATCCGAACCCTCAGACGGGAGCGCTGCCGCGCTTCCCAAGCGGCGCACTATCCAGTGCGCCACCGGGCCGGCCCCAGAAGTAACTATTTCTAATCATTGAAAATTATGGACACATCTACTTACTATGAATTTTTTTTGAAGAGATGTTTCTGAATTAAATGGAATATTTTCAATATTAAAATTGTTTTGTGAATCTATTAAAACCAAGAAACTATTTCCTCTTTAGGAAAGAAGGTTTTCAATTTCCCTTTTTCCTCTCCATAGATAAGGGGTGATCATCTTGCTTTCAGAGCCCATGTGGGATAGCTTGTAAAATATCTATTTTTAGGGCAATAAAATTCACCTATAATGATCTTGTACCACTGCATTCTCAACTCATTTTCCTCTTTCAGCTGTGCAGAATGTTAATTGTGTGAAGGTCGCGGGGGAACACAAGCTGCCACAGAAGTGCTTTTGAGGGCAGATTTTATCGTGCTTGATCAAATGCCTGTTCTCCAACATAGTCTATCATCATGAAAATAGATCATTCTGACCTTAATTTCTCCTGCATTTATGTTGCACCTTTCTAGATAACTGTGAGGAAGGAAGGTCAACTCTGGCTGAAGAGAATGCTCTGTTTTGTTTTTATTGTTGTTGCTTATTTATTTCGTACTTGACAGGTAGGAAACGAAACCTGGGTTTTGAATAATTAGAGGGAAAAAAGTCATATGCCTAAAATTTTTGTCACCCACAAATGCATATATGTATGTAACAGGGTACTTCAAAAAGTTCGTGGAAAGATTCCTATTATTTTTTAATTCTATTTTCCATGAACTTTTTGAAGTACTCTCATATTTCCCTTCCCCCTTGGTGTTGGTCATCTAAAGATGACTTTTTACTATGCAATGTGATTTTCTTTGTCAAGATTATGAACATTTATTAGTTCTTTTTATTTGCATTTTTTAACATTCTTTTTTTTTTTTTTGTCCTTTTTGAGACCGGCCACACCGCGCTCAGCCAGTGAGCACACCCCGGTCATCCCTATGTAGGATCTGAACCCGCGGCGGGAGCACTGCTGCACTCCCAGCACCGCACTCTCCTGAGTGCGCCACGGGCTCAGCCCTAACATTCTTAAATTACAGGAAAGAGCTTGAAGATTTAAATATCACTTTATCCAATGCAAGAAAGAAAATGGGGACATGTGGAATTTCTTTTTCTCTGCCTGACTCGTTCCACATGTTCTCACTCATTGGTGGGAGCTAAAAAAACAAACATATTAATTCACCCACATACACACACAAAAAAAAACCGGGGGTGGGGGTGGGGAAGAAGATATAACAACTATACTTTTATGAAGTTGTTACAACAAGCAAACGGAAAGGACATTCTTGGGGGGGAGGGGAGAGAGGGAGGAGGGAGGGAGGTGTCGGTGATGGGCCATAATAATCATATACATTGTATATTGACAAAATAAAAATTTAACGAAAAAAAAAAAAAGAAAGAAAGAAAATGGGGGACTGGCTGTTGTTGAAATTAGAAATCAAAGAAGTACAGATTTAGAATGACTTAGTACTCTTTATTTAAGTTTAAAAATATTTTTTGAGAGCTGAGTTATGATTTATAAGGTGATTGTAATAAAAGTTTAGGTTTAAGCCAGTGTAACTTTACAGAAATCAGAAATCTGTATCCTCTAGAGAAGAACAAACACCTAAAAAGTTGAAACAGTACCTGGGTACATATAGTAAAGTAAATATGAGCATAAATTTTAGAGATTTTTGGACTGGAGCCAATTTGCAAAACATTTCTGAGTCTTCAGCGATCTTATTAAAATGCAGACTCACATCCAGTGTGCTATAGTGATATGCACTTAGGCACCAACCTTGTAGGCCTTCAGGTCTTATTCTCATCTGCAAGAGGGTTTAACATGCAAAATTCTATTTTTTTTTTTTTACTTAATAATTACTTTATGCTTGGATATTAGAATGTTTTATTGCTTAATACCTGTCTTCATCATATGTGCACATATAGGCATGCTGTTTGGAGATGTAATAATTGATAAATCTAAAATTTAATTATGTACATTACCTATTATTAATGTATAGCTGCCAGTGTATATTTATGATACATGATATTTTTCTTTCCTCTTTTAGAATGATTGATTTTTGTCTCTGTGTAGCTTTTATGGTAAGATTGAGTGATGATTTTCTCTCTCAGAGGTATCAGTGGAAACATTTCTAACTGCCTGAGGCAGTCATATGCCACAGCTGGCACCATATTTAAACCACTTCCCCATGTAAGTGCATAATTTTGTCACCTGGTGATAAACAGCAAAGAGCTACAAATGAAAATTTTGCAAAAATAGTCCTATTTTTACTGAGCTAATGCTACAACTCTGTCAATTAGACCTTCCAAGGTAGATGAAAACATTTGTTTGCAAATTAAATAACTCAGCAGATTTCAGCAAGACTCAGCAAAGCTCTGAATGCCATTTCCTACAGATGCAGCCTCATTCTTGTTAGGCATAATCAATCAGATACCGTCTGTGACATTTAGTGGCTCCCCAGATATTGAAAACGTTTTAAGTCAAAGGGAAAAACACTACTATTAACTAAAGGAAGGTCAAAGAAGATAACAAATGAAACAAAAATATTAAAAACATGAAAAGTAATTGTTTAGAAGGTACATTCTGGAGCAAAAAAGACGGTAGGAGAGATGATAAATTGATTGGAATCAGTAAATCTTTTCATTTTACATTTTAAGGTCCAGCTCTGATTTACTTATTGATAAATGATAAAACTTCTTAATGAAATAACAGGAATGTTTGCTGTATGGATCAATACGATATCAATAATTTAATCCTAAGATGATGATTTAGTAAAAAAAACAGACATTTACTTACAGTGATATTTTAAGAATTACCTAAAAAAAATCTATTTTTAAAGTTTTATAATTTTGAAATTATTGCCTATTTCCAAACAACCTTGTCAAAATATGCTTTTTTTTCCAAAGAGAAAAAATATGAAAATATTTATAGTCAACTTTACCAAAGCACTTCTAACCTGCTCTGTTCTCTGGCTTTCCCAGTACTGTCTGCACTAGGGCACCCTGGCTAGGGTACTGAGTATGGTACTAAGCCCTGCTTCCATACCTTTCCTACCCTGTTTTGGATCCCATTCCTTAGATTCCCTACTTTCTGCCTATTAATTTTTACTTTCAAAGTAAAAGGATATCCTGTCTAGTAGACATTTGTATCCTTGGGAAAAAAGAAAAAAAAAAATTCAAGGTGTCAGCAAACAAGTTTGTCCCTGTGGAAGCTGGTGGAATGATTTGCTGCTCCTCTTCCCTTCTGTCCCCACCAAATTACTCTGTGTTGAAATCTGCTAGTTTTGCTCGTGAGGCTTGACCCTACGTCTCTCTACAGAGAATTGAACTGTCAGCCTTTGAAATAACAGGATAATTTAGGTGATGAGGTTTTATTATTTGTTTTTCTTCTTGGAGGATCATACTGAAAAACATACTACTTTCTTCAGAGATAAACCCCAAATTTTCTAAGAATATAAGAACAGTGCCTCTTTCAAAATGGCATTATGAGATAAGTGAACGATTCACATAATAAATTTGAAGTAGAAGTTCCTCTCAGAAATATTAATGGCAACATGATAATTAAGCTTTCCAGGACACAGAAGTTTAAGAGAAATAGGACTGTTTTCTGCTACTAGGTAGCTAGTGAAAGAAATTACTTATAAAACAAAGAATTATGGTTATTTTTATTAGAAGGGATAAGAAAATAAGATGCTGGATTGGAGGTCACTGAGTGGTATTATTTTTAGAAAATTTTAATTCATACCCTGAGTTCTAGAAAAAGACTCAGAAGTGGTAGTCTGTTTGCTACAAATGTCCTCCAAATGTTCCCAGGCCACCACGAGGGGGTGTAATCTACAAATGTGGGGGTGGCCAGGTTAGCTCTCAGCTGGTGGTTGATATAGTTTGTCCAGCTGGGCCAGATGTTCAGCAGGCTAAAAATAAAAAGACTAGAAGAGTGAATTTAAAGAGACAAAGAGCACTAATAAGAATTCAAGGTAATGTTGACTCTTTCAACATTCAGGGGAAAGCCAACAAACAGCCCAGTGGAAGCCAAATTTGAACAGCAGATTTAATCCAGTCACAGGTGAAGCATTTGGGGCTCTCTGCTGGTTGCTTACTTCAAGGGAAGTGGAACAAAGTTGTAAGGACTCAGGTTTCATGGAGCTTGAAACTAATACAAAGCAAGAGACCTTATTAAAAGAAAGAATACAGAATGATGAATACAGAATTAGGTCCAGGACCTTTGAAGGAGCTCATAGAAGTGAGGAGGCCTGAAGCTTAAATTTCAGAAGCTTCCTGTTAAATCTGCCTCTAGGTACTGAGATGTTGTTCCTGCCGGTTTTAAGGTCAGGTCATTTCAGAGGGAGTCAGAGTTGTAGGAACAGGTTAAAGAGTTGACTCAAGAAGGAACCAGGACTGAATGTTAGAGTTGCTGGGGAATTTTTAAATAAAACATAACTTGGCTCCATCAGTAGACATTTCTACCCAAATTGTCTCGGATGGTGCCATTTCATTGGTATTACTTAGTTCCTGTTCCCCATTTAATTCTAAAATGCAGCCAATGTTGAAAGCTACTGATAGTTAATAATAATGGTAGTGAAGATGATTTCGTAGCTGAGTACGGAACATCTACTTTGGGTGAGAAGATACTGTATCAAACACTTATAGGCATTATCTTCTTAGTACTCATGACCTGCAGAGGTGAGTGTATTATCACCACCTTAACAAGGAGAATTTCGAGGCTCAAGGAACTGCCTGAGGTCTTGTAGCAAGTACAGGGCCTGGATCTAAACCCTGGCCAGGCCTGGCTCTTTTTACAGAGACGTATTTTTATCTCCTTAGGTGGTAGCATCATTGAGGGGCTACAGAAAGCCCAAGCCCTCATAAAATGAGCCAAAGAGCTAACTGGCTACCAGTACGGGAATTTGTAACGACTTCCTTCCAAATATGCCCTTGAAAGTCCAGGAACCTCCATGCATACCTGCAGGGACAGAGGTGACTACTACTGTTTCTGGATCTCAAAGATGTTCTTAAGGAAGATGAAGTTTTATCCTTTTTTTTTTTTTTTGCCCTCCCTCTCACCTCCCCATCCCCAGCACCGAGGTTTAAAGTCACCACCAGTAGCAGTGGTGCACGTCTTCTTCGCACACTTTCTCCTCAGTCATTGCATCACCTTTGATGCTCACACAGGGCTCCTTGCTGCCTGGGTAGATATCACTGCTCCTGTCCATAGATTCCTTCTTTATTTCCTGCATTAATGCCTTCCTTGCGCCTCCTCTTCTCTCTCTACATCAGCTGTGGGACAGTGAAGTGTTTTTGTATAGATGTTGTGTATTCATGGATGCATGCTTCCCAGTTGCTGGCTTAAACTCTTTGGCTCTGTTACTCAGCTATCAAAAAGAGGGGTCTGCAGCTGCTGTCAATGTCTTACAGCACTTAATTTTAAATTACTTGCTCAGAGTTGGTACCTGCTTTTCTCCTGATAACTGGACAATTTCATATCCTGAAACTGAAGAGTCCTTACCAGGCCAGGGGAAATTTGAGAAGCAGCATACCATATTGCACTCAAAATCACTTGCAGCTACTGACCACCAGTCTCTATACGTAAAGCAAGTTTCTGCACCATGTTTTGTCCCATCTAGCTGGCTATTGACTCCAAAATCAGTCAGGCTCCCCATTAGTCAATAAAATTCATGGTATTTATTCAAATTTCCTAACTTGCCTGGACACTGGAGAATTCCCATGGTGGATGTGACTTAATGACTTGCTCTGGTTCTCTTACTCCACAAATAAACAGGCAGGTGAGATGCAGAGAATGGAGAGTGGGAGGTGGAGTCCAAAACCTGGATTCAAATGTGACTCCATTGCTTTCTAGTTATGATACCTTGGGTAAGTTAGTCGATCTGTCATCTCCTATAGAAAATAGAAATCAAATGCCTATCTGATACTATTTTTACATATGGTAATGAGAGAAACTCTTAAAATGTGTTTGGCACATGGGAATGTCTAATATATTTTCAAAAAATTTTTTTAAGTAAAGATTCTTCCCTTTCTCCAGAAAGTTGTCTACCCTTATAATTCTTTCATAGAAGTCTCCTTTCCTGGGAAAGCCTTTAAAAAAGTTTAGTGACCCTGGTTATACTTCTCTTGTGTGATTCCTATAAGCTGTCAGAAAAAGTAGTGCATGTTTTTTGAGGGATGAGGTGTAGATTTAGAGATTCCAGATATTACTAAGTTTTATCACTCCCTGCCTGCTGATTTGAGGTTCACAGTCAACTGTAATACATAAATCAAAATAAATCATTAGAAAATATCTCAAACCCTACTTTCTTGTTAGTATAACATGTGTTCAGTCAGTACTGATTTATGCATGGCATCGAATTTCTCCTTTCTGTGCTGAAAATGTGTTCTTTTATTGCTTTTGGGTAATTGCTTAAATGAAAGGACACATGTTTTATTCTATATAAGAGCAAAAATAAAAAATATATGATACTTTTATATAAAATGTTTATTTTAGGAAAAGACAAAAGGGAAAGTAATATATATATTACATATTAATTCATTCATTAAATCAGCAAATTGTTGTTGAGAATCTACTCTGTGCCAGAAACTGTACTAGGTTGTAGGGATATAGCAACGAACAAAGCAGATAGAAACCCCTGCCCTCATCTAATATAAATTCCACAATTAATAGGATGAAACATGAAGATAAATTTTTTCCTTATTTGCATTACATACCCATTATGGCCAGTTAGCATATATTTGTTCTTTTTGTTTCATAACGTTCTTTCATGTAATTTTTTAAATTAAATATCCTTAGCAAATTTATGAGGGCGTGGTTATCCTTTATCTAGTCTACATATTAGGAAAGGTAAGCTTGGAGGTAGACTAAGTTCTCACAGCAAAGCCAGTGGTAAAGTGGACCATGGACTTCAGATCCTCTGACTTATGGTGGCTTACACTTTTCACTGCTTCTACAGTCATTGTGTTAATTGTCTTTCTTCTCCACCATTTAACACTATGTACCATTCCTAAGAAGAAAGAATGATAGTCTATTTTGTTCTTGCTTTGCCACACTACAAGGGCAGAAAGTGCAATGATATCCATCACAAGTGACCAACATAAGCAAATCTAAGCATTCTAGAAGACTAATAAAAACAAAATTAGTTGTATTAATAAAGCAATCTTACACATCTGGCAGTAGCTTGTGTCTGATGTATATTTAGTGGTCTGGGGACCACAAGAATATTATGTTAACCACATAGGCAGTTTGAGCTAGGTCTCAATCTAGGTTTTTATTTTTCTGTTCTTGTTAGTTTTACTGCTAGTGTAATATAATCATTTGGCTTTTCCATATGTGTAGCATAAGTGATTTTCTTCATTGTTAGTTAGCATTGAATAATTATCTGAAGTTAGATAGAGGCTCTCTCAAGAAGAAGATTATAATAATGATCATGATGTAGAGTATCTTTGAACATGGCTTTGGAAACAAGACCATCTTTTAAAAAATCTATTGCATAAATGCAGTTTTTCATAGACACATTTCATCAGAGAATTTGTGGATTGAGGGGGAGACATGCTTTGATCTGTAGGACAGTAGTGATGTCAGCTATTAGGATCAATTGCTGAGCAGCTAAAGGAGATGTTTTTGCATAAATTGTGCATAACTAAATGCTTAGAGCATAATTTTATTTACTGGTAAAAGAATTAAGTAACAATAAATAAAAGTAACAGTAAATAAAATGGCCCATATCTTTACTCTGCAAGAAACAACGTTTAAGAAGGAATGGAAAAATTTCACTTTGAGGAAGCCAGAAACAACCACTCATATTGACAACTGAGGAGACTAATTCAAGTGTTAGAATAGGCACACACATATTTCCACCCTGGTTGGTTTTAGGTTACCTATTCAAAGTGCCTAAGAGGCAGTACCCATTCTACAAAATGTATAGAATGCGGCAGAAAGGTCAAGTACCCTCGGACCTTGATTCCGTCCCTCTCTGAGCACTGGCATTCAACATGCAACAAGGAACAGTTCAAGCCACAGTGAGTAGAATGCACTAGAAGGCTGCTTCAGAAAGAGAAGTTGTATAGGTTTGGTTCAATTTTTTTAAAAAGCTTATAAAAATGACATACAAAAATGATAATGAATTTTTGAAAAGAAAATTTTTAAACATGATACCACCACACTAAAGCTTCATAAAGTGATTTTTACCTACTGGTCTCAGTAGTGTGGAGGTACGTATTGTTCACCTCTGGAAACTTCTTATTATGTTAAGTTATCTTTGTAATCCAGTGAACGTGACTTTTTAAAGTTTCACAATCTCTACCACAACACTAAAGTTTCATGCTAATTGCCTGTTTACTTCTGTTCAGTGTCCCTAGTGACTATCAAAATGCCTGGCATGTAGTAGGTGCTCAATAAATGTTTGTTGAATGAATAAATGAAAATTATAGCACGTTTTCTGTTCCTGTGCCACTCTCTGAAACTATGCTCTTTTAAAAAACTAATATAATTTATATACCATAAAATTTACCATTTTAAAGTATACAACTCAGTGACTTTTAATATATTCACAGAATTGTGCAAACATCACCACCACTTAATTCCAGAAAATTTTCATCCCCCCAAAAAGAAACCCCATATCCATTTTCAGTTGCTCCCCATTTTCACCTCCCTGCAGTTCCAGGCAACCACTTTCCTGCTATGGATTTATAGATTTGCCTATTCTGGACATTTCACGTAAGTGGAATCATACAATATGTGGCCTTTTTTGGCCTGGCTTCTTTCAGTTATTAATGTTTTCTGGGTTCGTCCCATTGTAGCATGTGTCAGTGCTTCACATTCTTTTTTATGGCTGAATAATATTCTGTTATATGAGTATAGTACTTCTTATGCATTCATTCATTAGTTGGTAGACATTTACCCATTCATCAGTTGATGCTCATTTGGGTTGTTTCCACTTTTTGACTATTATGAATAATGCTGCTGTAAACATTAGTGTACAGGATTTTTTTGTAAAAATATGCTTTTAATTCTCTTGGGTAGAAGCCTGGTGAAAATTCTGGGTCCTATGATAACTCATTAACTTTTTTGGGTAGCTGTCAAACTATTTTCCACAGTAGCTGTGCCATTTTTACACTCCCACCACAATGTGTGAGGTGTTCCAAATCTGTGCACCTTCACCAAAACTTATTGTCTACTGAAAAACAAAAAAATATATAGCCATTATAGTCAGTGTGAGGTGATACCTCATTGCAGTTTTGGTTTACATTTCTTTTATGAATAATGATGTTCAGCATCTTTCCATGTGCATATTGGTCATTTGCGTATCTTATTTGGAGAAATGCCTGTTCAAATCCTTTTCCCATTTTAAAATTGTTATTTATGTTTTTATTGTTAAGTTACTAGTGTTCTTTATATATTCTGGACACTGAACCCTTATCAGATGTGTGATTTGCAAATATTTTTTCCCATTTTGTAGTTGTCTTTTCACTTTCTTTATAGTGTCCTTTGATGCACAAAGGTTTTTATTTTGGTGAAGTTCAATCTATCTATTTTTTTTGTTGTTAGTACCCTGTGCTTTTGATGTCAAGTCTAAGGAACCATTGCCTAGCTCAAAATCACAAATATTTACACCTATATTTTCTTCTAAGAGTTTTAGAGTGTTAGCTCTTACATTTAGGTCTTTCATCCATTTGAGTTTATTTTTGCATGTGGTGTGAGGTAGGGGTCCAAATTCTTTTGCATGTATATATCCAGTTGTACCAGCACCATTTGTTGAATCAAACTGTTTTTCTAATGCCTTCAACACTTTTCTCTCTAAATCTGCTTGTCAGAATTTCCCCATGTGTGACTCTATGATTTAAGGCAGTAATGTGGATAAACAACTTGTTATTTATTTTAATGGTTACATATTTATTTTAGAAAAAATATCTGTCACATTTTTTAGCCTGGTTTTTCATTATGGTAAAAAACATAATTACTTCAGTTGCTTTAAAGAAAAAATTAAGAAAACCACAATATGGATGGTACTTGGATTGACAAGTAGAAGGGTATTTAAAAAGCTTCAAAAAGTTTGTGGGAAAATAGAATTGAAATATAATAAGATCTTTCCATGAACTTTTTGAAGTACCTTTTATAATGACAATGAGGTAGGAAAAGGATGAAAAATACTATGTGGTAGGTTGTAATTGACTAAACTTTAGACTAGATTCAGAGGTTAATACATTTGTAGAGGGAAATGAGTTATTAAAATTTTTGAATTAATAAGAGCTATGAGTTTGTGAGTGCTCATTAAGTGCCCAACAATAATCTAGGCACTTTCTCATGAATTACTGCATTTAATCCATACTCAATTAATGCTTCAGAAGTCACATGGCCAGGAAAAAGCAAAACCAGTTTGTGAACCCACCTCGCAGCCTGAGTTAAAGCTTTAATTCAGATAAATAGCTCAACTACTAGTAGTTCAGGCTATGTGGGTGCTCGAGGTCAGGTGTGGACGTCTCAGGTGGGGTGTTCAGTCACTTCTCAACTCTACTGAGACAGCAGTTTCATCAGCCTTGTTTCTTCTTCCTTCACCATTCTTTCCCTTCTCTTTTTCCTTCTCCTGTTTTCTCTTCTGAGAGATAGGTATGAATGAACATTTTATTATCTCGTGGACATGTATAGCTACTTACCATTTACAAAGATCCACGTTTGAAATACAGCTACAGCAATTAGAAATTACACACTCATTGTTTCAAGAGTTATTATAAAAAGTACATACCCTTAGGTTCTAACATTTCACCTTAGTTGCATATAATTAATCTGGAATCTATTTATTTCTTTTCTCTCCCTCCTTTCTTTCTTCCCCGCTAAGATACTAAGAAACCTCCTGTATTTATATACAAGAGAGGAAGAGCTTCTGAGTTAGTTCTCATTATCCTGACAGGCAATGAGATGAGCATTGGCTTTTGAGTTTAAATATTGAGACATTCCTACTAATTATTAAATTTTTCTGAGTTTGGTTTTTCTTTTAAAATGGAAGGTATAATATCTTCCATAGGGTTGTTTTGAAAATTAAATTGAATACATATATAGTGCCTAGTCATATAGTGGGTACCCAACAAATGCACCCATTATTAATTTTGTTACATATCATATTATTTTATTATTATCATTATTATTAAATCAAATATTTTTGTAAAAATTAGGGTGATTAGAAACCTATACATGGTTAGAAATATGAGTGGTCTAGTGATTGTTAACTAACTCCCTCTGCAGATAGTTAAGACTCTGTGATATAATGGAAATCCCTAACTATTGTTCAGAATGTACAGAAATTGGAAGTGTGCTTGTGGCTCTTGAAAGATACTATATTGTCCTTTTTGTATCAAACATGATCTTAATTAAATCTGTTGGCAACACTGATTTATATTTTTAATAACCACAGATATATCAGCTGAAATAAAAGTAAAGAGTCATGATTCTTGACTAATCGGTTTCCCGAAATACCCTGCTGGGTAAATTTTATTTGGATTAAGTAATATACTCTATGAAAGATTTATAATTGTATTTCTATAGAAGGATTCGAAAGCACCTTTAAAACCATCATCCTCTGAGCATAGAGAGAGAAGTTTTAGTTATTATTTTGTCACTAGATTCTGACCTGCCTTTACAGTGATGTAAAACATGCTAGTGCCATTTTCGAACATTTTGATCTGGTATATAGTAATAAATTTATATTGCTAGCTAGCACACATACATGTTTAGCCGAAAAAAATAAACTTTACCTATGCTATGTGCAGTGTCCTTTTTAATTTTCTTATCTATTTTATTCTATTCAATTTTATTAACCAATGACACTAAATTAATTTCACAACCCACTAATGGGTTGCAGCCTGCGGTATGATAAACACTTTGTTTCAAGAAATAATCACTTCACTTTTGACTCCCTGCCAGAGTTAGACCAAGGAATTTTATGAAACACCGAGAAAAGTCTTATGATTTATGAACTTCTTTAGTATTTTCAATTTTCATGCCAGATCATTCTCTTTGATAATATGACTTCTCCCCCCTTCACATTGGTGAGAAGCACTTTACATACTTTTGTTTAAAATAAGAGTATAGGGAGGTAGGGAGGGGATTTGGGAAATGATAGGCTGGGTAAAGGGCATAAAGAAATATCACAAATTGTAAGAATGAATATGCTAATAATAAATTTAAAAATTTGAAAATAATAAAATAAGAATATAAAAGCACTCAAATGTATCATGGAATTGTATTCTTTCCCCTATAAGTACAATGAAAGATAATTCCACTGAATCTATATCATGCGATTTCCTTTTTCCCTTCATGATTTCAATTAATTTTTCTACATTTGATAAGGTTTGCATTTCATATGAAGTTCTTTTTAACGAGTGATTTGTATTGAATGCCATGTTTTAAATGTGAAAAAAGTATATTATCACAATGAAAAGGAAGGATGTCGAATAAAAGAGCAGAGGGAAAGGGCTTGATTGATGTTTGGAAGTTATTTTTGCTGTGAACTCCCGTCAGCCTAGAAATCATAAAACAGAAAGGAGGCTTGGTTCAGCTCACACGCCCTTAGGGGGTGTATGGAAAAGGATTTAAAATTCTGATAGAGTAACTTCAAAAATGTAGCAGCTGAAATAATTTATTTCACTACAGAGCAAGCAACTGAGCTTTTACGTTGAAATGATTCTTTTTGAAGTTCCACGTGGTAGCAGGAAGCCAGTGGTCTCTGCCCCTCTGTGCAGAGGGTGCGCGGGCACCTCCCCGAACCAAACAGCAGCAGCTGCTGTGCTCCTCCCTGCACTTTCTCACTGACCACTTCCTGAGTGATGGACAAAAACAAGGGAAAGTCCATGATTTCAAAAAAAAAAAAAAGTGAAGGAGAAGGAAGTTGAAGGTAATAGAGAAGTTTTTCTTTTTTTTCCCTTAGAAAATGTTTCCAAAGGTTAGTTTGGGGCATTGTGTGAAGGCAACAGAAAAAAATACAGAGGCAACTTGGGTATTTTTATCCATAGTGACTACCACATTCCATCAGCTAGATTATGGTATTTGAGCTGGAAGGACCTTAGAGTCCTCTTAGAAGAAAAAATAAAAAAGTAGAGAATTAGGCAAGGACCACTGCTCGCTGGTGATACCTGATGTTCCTTTTTGTTCTCTCTCCTTTTTTTCAAGTTATGCCAGGCAACTCCATGAATGTGCTTGTTCTGACATTGAGATAATGACCACAAAGGAGAAAGAAACTGTCACCTCTGGACAGTGTTTCCCAACCTGACCTTCTCTGTGACAGTTGTATGGTTAATCACAGTTAACTAAGAATATGTATAGTAATGACGATGAAGCCAATAAACTGTAAAACCAACTTCCATTGTATCAATCAAAACAACAACATGCATTTGATAAGCAGTGTATTTATGTATATGCATGAGTGTATGAGCTATCATGTATCCAGTCAATAAAATATATCCACACGTAGGAATTCCTAGACTCCTTGCAATCATTCCACATATCTACAGTGGTCTGTAACTCACAAGTTAAAAATCACTGCTCTAAAATGTTAAAGATCACTATCTCAATCAGACTAGGATAATGAAGCCCAAAGGGATCCCTGAATTAATCATTTAAAGGGTCAGAAACTAAAAAATGGAAACAAAAGGGATGCGAAAAAATAAAAATGTATTATCTAATTTGTCTTTATTGACATACACAATTGGAGACAAATGAAAAAAAAGCCAAAGGATAGAAATACGTGCATTTATTTTTAGATGAACATTTTCCTAGAATCTACAGATTTTTTTGTTTTTGGATGAGATCCTTCTCTCTTACTTTGATGTAAAGGAACAACAGAAGATTTGTTAATTCTGCTATAAATAATATTTATAATTTTAATAATTTCCTATGGTAGTTATATAACTACGTGATCTATTTTTTAAAATGACAAAGGTAGGTAACTGGAAACACACAAAAAAAATAAAATAAAAGACACAATGATAGCAACAAAAACAAAAAAGTTTTTGCATACAATTTCAGCAAAAGTAAAAGAACTAGAATCATAGAGTATATTTTCAATTTATGTTATCAAAATTTTATTTTATTGTATTTTGTTTTTTATTTATAGATGAAATATCTCCATTCTCAAAAAAAAAAAAGAAAACAAAAGAAAAAACATTTATGATCAGATACAGAACTTGAAACCTGGAAAGTTCTGCTTCAGGGTATGGGTTAATATTGAATCATTTCATGGTTTATAGTTAATTAGCATTTATCTAATGCTGAAAAGATATAGTCAACTGAAAATCAGTCTCTAGTTAACAAGCTTTTATAATTGAGGGTAATTTTTGTCCTCTACCAAAGAACAACTAGATTGAATTTTATGCTAATGAAACTGTTTTTCAGTGGAGCATACAGTGATTTTTATAATTCTAGTCCTGGCTGGGATGTTGGGTAAAGGGCATATAGCCAGGATAATTAAAATGGGATTTAAGGCCATATTTTGGAAGGCTTTCATTTTCCAGGATGGTTATTTGGGACTGAAGTTAATTCTGAAGTCTCAAAACTTTCAGACCTGACAGTAAACTTGGTGTCAAGGAAGGCCATGACCTTTGATTCAAAACCTTGCTACTTCTAGCTCTGTGATCTTGAGCAATTTGCTTAACTACTCTGAGACTTAACCTCCTTAGCTGTAAAATAATGTAACACTTATATTGCATGGTTGTTAAGAAGGTTCTCATCATGTCTAAAGCACCTGTCATGCTGTACTCAATAAATTATAGTTGCTACTATTATTATAATTAGTAGTATTACAAGTACAATCATATAGTGATTATTATTATTCCTATGTGATTCAGCAGGTGATCCTTTATAAAAATGCTGAAAATAATCTTTCTAATGGAGGTGTCAGATTAAATATATCTGTCATGAAGTTAATGAATGGGGCTTTGAATGCATCGGTTTGATGAATCCATAATTATGGAATTTAGAAATGCTACATCTGGTAAGCCACCTCAATTTCCCTAATGTGATGGAACAGATGAGATTCTTGAGAGACTCAGATTGTCACATACATAAGTTATTTGATCACCTTAAATACTTGTTCTTTTTCAAGTGAATATTACTCCTTTGGTAATTGTATAGAAGGTTGTACAATATCTGCTCACCTCTCTGAACAATACTTCTTTCTTACAATGGCCAGACAACAGTTTTGATTTTTCCTGGGATATTCCTTTGCCTTGAACCAACCCACAATGCACTCTCCATTAGAAAAATAATGTATTTCTTTTATACTAAGAAAAGAGAAAGATGTGTGAAGGCAAAGGGAAGTCTGTCTGAAAACCGTCTTTGTACGTTCATAGTCTTTGCATGGGAAAAGTGAAAGAGAGAAAAGTGTAGGGCAAAGATAACTCAGCTGCAGTAGGGAATGGACTGACTCATTCATGTAGTCATGGGCATGGTTCTGATGGCTCTGTACAGAGAGGGACTGAGAAGGTTAACTCACTCTTGCTTAGCCCATTCTCTCCAGGTGATACCCCGAATTGCTGTAGTGTCATCCCATATGGAAGAAGGCCCTCATCAGATGTGTTGCCTGGATTTTGGACTTCCCAGCCTCCAAAACTAGGAAATAAATTTCATTCTTTTATAAATTACCCAGTTTCAGGGATTCAGTTATAAACAACAGAAATGGACTAATACGGATCTCCTTACTCTTTATAGTGATGTGAAATGTCTCAACTAAAATCTTGTCACTTTATATTAACTTCAAGTGGAGTCTCTATAATCATTTAATTTTTCTTAAAACAGAAAAAAAGTTTATGCATTAAATGATTTTTAAGATCAGATGGAAAGTAATATATGTTATTTGTTAAAACAGGAGAAAAAAATTAGGCTATCAGTTTCATTAAAAACAAGTCTTTAGAAAAAGTCTTGGAATGATAAATGGTAAATAAATAAGTAAATGGAATTTAATGGACAATTCTGCACTGATATCTTTATATCACATTGTATTTTCTAGGAACTGATTTTTTGAAAAGACTTAAAAGGTATGGTGTGTATGTGGGCAAAATGACAGCCTAACTTGATTTGTTAATGTGGTGATAACGATCCCCTATTGAGAAACTCTTGTTGTAATACAGTTTCAAGTGTCTAGATTTTCTTTTGGCCAACTGCAGAATCATGTTTATGGTTTCTATAACACAGATTGTGAAGGTTAAAGTCTTTCATGCCTTCTTCATAACAACTATAATTACGAATGATAATACTATTAAGAATGAGTCTTTGCCTCATTCTTTTGGATACCAACACTGTATTGGAAGCTAATATTGCAGAATGCTTGCCAACCCATAGTGAAAGTCACATTTGGAAAGAAGGGGGAAGAAAATCCAGAGAGCTTCTAGAAGACAAAAAGTATTATTACAGAGAGAAAACTAAGGCATACCAGAACGTTTGTAGGAAAGCAAGGCTAAACCTTGAATGATTTGTTAAAAATAATACTGTACTACTATAATAACTTGTTATGGGCTGGACACTGAACTAAGCACTTCACATTTATTAGCTCATTTGCATTCTCAACATCCCTAATGAGACAAAAAATCACTACACTCTTTGTTAACAGAGTGGTTGAGAATCAGAAAGGTTAAGTGGCTCAGATATGGAGGTAGGATTTAAACCCAAGAGTGTCTCGTTCCAAAGCCTGTGGTTTCAACTATTATATGCCCTGACTCATTGACTTGTAGGGACGTAGAATATTAGCATTTGACTACTGGCTTCAAAGATAATTAGTACTTTTATATGAACATAGATCAGTTCCATTCTTTCAAATTTTAAGAACATTGAGAAAATGCATTTTCAATGAACTCAAGAGAGATTTTGGTTTGATGTAGAGAAGAAGTTCGTGATCTTCAGGGTGTGGAAATAGTGAAAGAATCACAAAAGGGATGATGTGGACTCTGAAATAGGTGTCTTCAAGAAGCAGGTAACACAACCAGCTTTTTTAATTGTATGAGTCACAGTCCAAAAAGTACATAAGGTGCTGCTTAGGCATCTTCTTTTAGAGATTTTTATTATGATTGTAAACACCTTTATGTGAAAGATATTTCATAAATATTGAACTCAATATCATTCCACATCCACTTCTCATCTCTGCCAATGTAAAGCCCTAGAGCTTTAAATAGTTGGCATCACCTGATAGGATCACTTCTTTCATTTATCATTTTTTAACATTCTCATCAAATTATGCACATAGCCTACTTTTATTTGTGATAGCTGTGGTGGGAGCATCTCCTGTTGCTGTGTCTTGGTTTATCTAGATATTCATATACTGTTGAGTATTTAGACTTTGCCTGTTTTTTGCTACTGTGAGTGATTATTTGTTGGTTTTTCTTCCGGTGGTGGGGTGGATTGGAAGGGTACATATTGGTTTTCTTTGGAATAAAGTCCCCAAAGTAGAATTATTATATCAAAGAATATTAATAGCTTTTTAACACTTAAGTGTTTCCAGATTGCTTTTTAGAAAGAACAACTTGTTAATAACTTCAGCAGGATATAAATGGTAGATCCCAAACTCAAATTCTGAATAGATGAGCTTTTCCTAGTTTTCCAAACTGGTAAAATAAGTGAGTGAAGCTGACCAGGTGTTTGACAACAAGATGGCAGGGCAGCAAGAACCTGGAGGGCACGGGCACCAGATAAAGGGGGCAGTAGCCTCTGCTCAGCATTGCATGGTTGTTGCTTTGTGTGAATGAAGGCCTGGTGTTAATACTCTCCGTTTATATAAAGACTCTAGAAATCCAGGTTTTATGTGAAATCTCACAACTGTTAAGCATTGACTAGACATTTTAAGTGTTTCTGAATAATGTGTGGGAAAATATCTATGTGTGTGTGTGGATGTGTGTGGGCTGGCAGACATATGCTGCTGGCAGATTCAGCTCTTGGGCAGTTCTCCAGTTGGTGACCTCTGAGATATATATTTTGTTTCCCCAAAGTTTCACACAGAGCTCTATCATTTTTTTGTTTTATTTGTCATGTCAGTAGGTATGTGTATTAGACAGGGTTATCCAGAGAAACAGAACCAGCAGGACATATATAAGAGGAGATTTATTTCGAGGAATTGGTTCATGCGATATCATGAGAAGTCCCATGATCTGCTGGCTGTAAGCTGTAGACTCAGCAAAGGCAGTAGTGTAATTCAGTCCCAGTCCAAAGAATCAGCGTGGGAACCAGAGGAGCTGATGGTGTAAATCCCAGTCCGAGGGCTGATGAGATGAGATGTCATGTAGCAGCTCAGGCAGGCAGACAGGAAACACAAAGGGGGTGGATTCCTCCTTCCTCTGCCTTTTGTTCTATTTAGGCTGTTGCTGGTTGGACAACGCCACCCACTTTAGTGAGGACAATCTACTTTATTGAGTCCACCAATTCAAATATTAATCTCATCAGGAAACACTCTCACAGACACACCCAGAAATAATGTTTAATTTGGGCACCCCATGACAAGTCAGATTGACACATAAAATTAATCACCAACAGTCCACCCCTTGTCAACTTTGCGTCCATGTACATCTCAAACTATTCTTTAAACATCTTTTCATATACTTATTGCTATCTCTTTGTCTTCTTTGTTGAGGTGTCTATTTTGTTGAGTTCTTTGTACACACTAATAATCTCCAAATAATGACAATAACAAGGTCATAATTTTTCATAACATGGTGTAACTATGCTGTGTAAAAGTGAAAAATACACTAACCCTTTATCCCTTTCCCCAGAAGAGGAGATAAAGTCCTTGAGTGACATTTACACTTCTCCTTGATATCCTGTAACTTAAATACTGTAATGTGAAATAAGTGATATTTAAATACTGTAACATAAAATCAACAAAATGTGTGTTACATGATAAGAGAATAAAAGAGGAAAGAAAAAGATATATATATATATATCTCACACACACACAAATGTATTCATAGCAAATTAAGGAGGAAATACCCATGACAAGTACATTCCTAGTTTTTGTAACCGATCGTGTGATTGTAGCTGTTATTTGTCTAACTACCATCTTCCAATACCAATTCTGTATTCCTTTTGCCTTCAGCAAGCATCCTGGTGGGGTGAACCAAACCTTAATTCCTGAAGTGTCTGAGCCATTACTGGTCCTGCCTGGATTGAATCATTATAGTTTTCCATTGACCTCAGTCAAAGGGCATAGTAATATTAAGAGATGCCCTAATGGATTCCTCCTTCTGGAACTAAGACCTCTTAGGCCACAGTACACAAAGTCACAGAAACAGGAAGCAAAAATGTTTGTGTACATATACATATATATCTGTGTATATATATGATAATACATGTATATAACACATGTATATGATAATATATTATACATATGATAATGTGTATATATGTACATATATGAGGGTCCTTCAAAAAGTTCATGGAAAAATAGAGTTAAAACATAATAGAATCTTTCCATGAACTTTTTGAAGACCCCTTGTATATAGTTATGTGTCACCTAACAACAGGATACATTCTAAGAAATGCATCATTAGGTGATTTCATCATTGTGCGAATGTCATAGATGTACTTACACAAACCTAGATGCTATAGTCTGCTACACACCTAGGCTATATGGTATAGCCTTTTGTTCCAGTTGTATATACCACCATTGTATATGCAGTCTGTCATTCACTGAAACGTCATAATACAGCACATGACTATGTACCTATAAATGTATGTATATGATAACATGTTTTAATCAGATATATTTATTGCATGGTCTTATTATATTGCTTTCTTTTTTTATATGTTATCATATTAGTCCATTTTGTCTTGCTATAACAGAATTACCTGAGACTGGGTAATTTATAAAGGAAAGAGGTTTATTTGGCTTACGATTCTGGGACAGCTGCATCTGGCACAGGCCTCAGGCTGCTTCTACTCATGGCGGAAAGTGGCAGGCAGCCAGTGGGTACAAGCAGATCACATGGTGAGAGCAAGCAAGAGAGAGTGGAGATGCCAGGGTCTTTTAAACAACCAGCTCTCATGTGAACTAACAGAGCAAGAACTCACTCACTACCCCCATCCCACAGGGAGAGCATTAATCCATTCATGAGGGATCTGCCCTCATGACTCAAACAGCTCCAAACACTGCCAACTGGGGGATCAGATTTCCACATGAGTTCTGGGAGGACAATACATCCAAACTCCATCATTCCGCCCCTGGCCTCCCAAAACTCATGTCACTCTCACATACAATATACAACAGTCCGCAAAGTCTTAGCTTGCTCCAGCATCACCTTAAGAGTCCAAAATCTCATCTGAGACCTCAGGCAAAACTCCTTCCAGCTTTGAACCTGTAAAAATCAAATACAAATTTATCTACTTCCAAGATACAATGTTGGAACAGACATTGGGTATACACTCCCATTCCAAAATGGAAGAATAGGCCAGAAGAATGGAGAAACAGGCGTCAAACAAGTTTGAAACCCAGCAAGGCAGACATTAAATATTAAAGCTCCAAAATAATCTTCTTTAACTCTAGTCCTGCATCCTGGGCACAATGGGGCATCTGGACCCCAAAGCATCGAGCAGCCTCGCTCCCACAGATCCGCTGGGCAGAGCCCACTGGGCTGTCCTGGTGCCTGTGAATTTTCCAGGCTGGTACTGCACATTGCCAGTGGCCCTACAGTTCTGGGGTCCTGGCAGCAGCCCCACTGCATTGGCTCTACTAGACATCTCCACAGTGGGGGCTCTCAGTGGGGGCTACAGCCCCACTTTTCTGCATGGCATTGCTTTAGTAGATGGCCTCTGCAGTGGTTCCACCCCTGCAGCAGATCTCTGTCTGGGCCCCTTGGCTTTTCCATACATACTGTGAAATCTGGGTGGAGGCTGCCACGCCTCCACTGCTCTCATGTCCTGCCAGCCTGCAGACTTAACACAACGTGGACACCACTGAGGTTTCTGGCTTGTGCACTCCAGAGCTGCTGCACAAACCACACTTGGGGCTGCTTGAGGCAGAGCTACTCCAGCCAGAGTGGCTGGGATGCAGGGAGCAGGTTCCCGAGGGCACTGGTGCCCCAGGTCTGTCCTCTGAAACAACTTGGGCCTCCTAGGCCTCCAATTCTGTGATGGAAGGGATGCCCTTCCAGACTTCTGAAATGCCTTCAGGGCCTTTCTCCCATTGTCTTGGCTATTAGCATCTGGCTACCTCGTTGCCAAGCTAATGTCTTTAGCAACCCGTCTATCCACTGCACCCTTGCATTTTTCTCCTGCCCTCTGCTTCTCTACCACATGGCCAGGCTGCAGATTTTCCAAATTTGTTATGCTCTGCTTTCCTTTTAAATTCTGGCTTTATATCCTGCCTTTTGTGCCATAACTCAGCATAGGCTGTTGCAAGTAGCCATGCAGCTTACTTAATGCTTTGCTGCTTGGAAATTTCTTCTGCCGAGCATTCAGGTCCACAACTCTTAAGTCCCACCTTCCACAAAATCTTAGGGCATGGGCACAATACAGCCAAGTTCCTTGCTATGGTGTAGCAAGGGTGATCTTTTGTCCAGTTCCTGATAAGTTCCTCATTTCTATCTGAGACCTCATCAGCAGCATTGCTTTTACTGTCCACTTTTCTATCAGCATTCTGGCCACAACCATTTACCCAATCTCTAAAGTGTTCCAAACTTTCCTTCATCTTTTTCTCTTCTTCTGAGTCCACCAAACTCCTCCAACATTTACCCATTATCCAGTTCCAAAGCTGCTTCCACATTTTCAGGTATCTGTATAGCAACACCCCACTCCTTGGTACCAATTTTCTGTATTAGTCCATTTTGTGCTACTATAACAGAATACCTGAGACTGGGTAATTTATAAAGGACTGGTTTATTTGGCTTACAATTCTGGGACAGCTGCATCTGAACTCCATCAGTTATAGTTCCTACGTTTTAGTTTTACATGTTTGTGATCCATCTCACCTCTGATGAGATTCTAATATACTCCATTTCTTCAAAATCAGGAATTTATCTCTTCTCCACAGTTGAAGAGAAACTGTTCTTTTTCTTCCAGTTTAACTTTGATTCATCTGGAATTTAATACAGTATGGGGTATAAGAAATGACTCTAAGGTAATTTTTTAATAATGATATCATATTGGCCCAACACTATTTATTAAATAGTAATTTATTTCTCTATTGTTGAGAATTCATATAATCATTTTAGTTGATTTTACCAATCTCAATTGTATTTCATCAGTCTGGTTATAGGGGCATTGAACTTTTTTTTAGATGTAAGTATTGCTTTGTGAGTTTAATCTGATGTAATAAATCATACAGAGATATATTGTTTCTTTATTATTTAGACAAGGTGATCTGTTCATGTCCTCTGACATTGTCTTTTGCTCCTTTCCCCCAGACCCTGCCCCCCCCCCAAAAAAAAGTGTCATCTTCTAAGATCAACTAATACGGGCAAGGAGAATTAAATGAGGTAAGTTAAGAATGAATGACAGACTATTTGGGATAACATGTTATGCCAAGTGAGTTGCATCAGCTGATGCAATAGTGTGATTGACAGTTTTCATTGAATATTTTATGGGTTGATGAAATTAGCAAATGAAATAGATGGTCTGTAAGTTTCCTTATAATGCTGACATTCTCTGACTTTTTCTTTTCCCCCTGAAATAACACACTATTATCATTTGGATAACCCAGTGTCTGACAACATATTTTCCTTGTGATGTACAGACAATCTCAGATATGGTCTCCTCTAGAGATTCTTCCCTAAATGCCATCACAACCCCCTATGCCCAAATCTCCTACAACTTCTTCTGGCTTCTCCTCTTTGCCCCCTTGGCAACCTGCATGTATCACAGCATGGGCCCTGGAACACAGCAGGGGAAGAATAATTTGTCAAATGAGTTAAGTTCATGCAAGGCCTGTGGAGTGACATTCACTGTTACAAAATTCCCCTGCTGTCGGAGGAAGCAAGAATATGTTCCCAAACCAGGAAAGTTTGAGGTTCTGGCATCACAGGAATGTGCCTAGGCTGCTTTCAGAAGACTTCTTCATCCTCGCCACAACTCAGATATTTGAGATTGGAGTGAAAGCTAAAATGAAAACTGACGTACCTGATAACCATAGTGACAAAAATGAACATATGTGCAATTCTTCAAATTCTTTTCTTAGTCCAAGATGAACTGCAGAACCTGTACGTAGATACAGACTTAGAAACTTATATTTTCAGTCTCTGTCCAGAAAACCACAAAGGATATCCTAAAGTTTAACACGTAAAACCATTGCACCTTCATGCTGTAATTTGTTGTTCACCGCTGGTGATGAACTGGTTATTCCCGTTACAAGAGCATGCTGTGCTGAGACTCTGGGAACTGTATTTATCTAGACAACAAAATATATAACATAGTACATAGAAATGAAATTTCCCCATCTAGCATGTTTTCTGATTACATCTTAAAGAAAAACATTTTGGTAAATATATCTACAACAAAGGTAGGGATATTTTACAACTGTAAACCATCCTTGCATAGCAGGGATGTAGTCCATTAATTCTCAGTGCTCGAGGCAAGGCTGACAATTCATAAGTGGTAAATCCAGAGAGTTATGAAGATATTAAATCTCACATCTGGTGAGAAAATGTGTTATTTCACTGGGTTGATTGATGGACACTTTCCCATTACAGTGCAATTTGGGAAATCGCACTGTTAATTGCTAGGGTTTTAGCAAAGCTCTGTAGTTCAATTCCAATTACTTTAGTTTTGAAAAACAGAACAGCTGGAAGGTAAAATTGCCTGGAGCTGTCACCAGAGGGAGGGCACAAGCTAGCAACCCGACCTCTACCATCCGGACTTGGATTTTCTTCAGAGCTATTAGTGGAAACGAAGGCTGCAGGCACAGGAGGTCTTTTAGCCATGTGATTTCTTAGGACTCAGAGGAGCACATTTGTTTGCTTACCGCTCAAGTGACAGCTACCCTGGTCCTCGGGCACCCTCCCATTATGACTCATTTGTCCCCCTCTTCACAGAGGAGAGATGAGAAAAGCAAATCTCTTCCCATCTTGATCTCCTTACTGCAAGGTGATCGCTTCCTTGCTTTAGAGCCAAGCGGAGCTTAAAACCTTCTCCTGAGAGACTTATTTTGCTGTCAGATTGACCTTTGGGGCCTCGGTCTGTGGGGACAAGTTGTATGTTTCCATATGCAATCTCTTTGCTTGGCTAAATCTAGAAAGAAAAACTCCAGTTTTGGTTTGGAAATTACCTAGTGTCTGTGGTTAAATGTAATCAAACTGGATGATTTCAGCCCACACTCACCACATCTGTCCTAGTTCAGTGGTGTTTGAACCTGATAAGAATCAAATGTTGTCTTTGGTTAATGAAATACAGACCCCAGGGGCTCTGCCTTGCTTGCTTTAGCTGTGAATATATACAGAACTTTAGACAGTAGTTTCAGGATTTAAGGGCCTTAATAAAATGAGGGTGTGACACTTCTGATAAAATCTCAAGGAGGTCAAAGTTGAGGAAGGGTTTCCAGGAGAAATATTTGTATGGAAAAGGAAAGCATAGTTATGCAAATGAGAAATTTAGAGAAAAGAAAACAGTGTTGTGCCTTTCTAGAATCTCTTCTTAGTATTCAATACAACATTTTTGATATTGTAAATTCAGACTAATAATTTTTGGTGCCCCTTCAAGTCAATACTTTTAAAATATGTGTTCAACATATTTTAACAGGCTGAGGGTGGACTGGCTACAAGAGAAGGGATCTTTTCTGTCCAATAATTGCCCTGAGCAATGCAGCTCTGGCCCTAGAACTGCAAAATAACTCAGCTTAAAAAAAATACCTGTCCTAACTACCATTAACACTTGGGGGAATGCTTTTTGGGAGGCTTAGTCCTCCTCCTTTCCTGTGAGCCTTATCAATAAGGTGACTATATATCTATGTGGTCTGTGCCTTGTCCTGAAACAATTATTAATAATACCCCTGTAACTCTCAAAAGAGTTCCATGTTGGATGATAAATTATATAGTCACCCTACTTATCAATGTATGTCTTCTGAACCATATGCAGTGTTCAACTTTAGAGGAAATCTGGTAAGTAAAATGTTCTTAGTCTCCCTAGATTTACTGTTCTGTTCTTAACCTTTGTAAATCGATGTCCCAGAAAGTGGCCCATCCCTCAGTCAAGCCATACACAAAATCCCCAAGTCATGGAAATGTATGACTGTAGGGAATCTTCAAACAAATAAACAAAAAACCTCTTGGCAAGTTAAGGGGCTTGACTTACTTTCAAAAACCAAAATGTAATAATGTATGTAAACAATAATTATTTCCATTTGTCACTATTTTTGACTTGGTATTTTGCATCAATGGCAAAGCTCTCACTTCTGACATCTGTGAAATACCACCTTTCTAAGCCATTGTTATATCTCTTGTGACTTTTTTCTTCCTTTCATTTGACAAGCCCATCACTTTCTCTCTTCTCTTGCAGGCCCTCTTTTCCACCTTCTCAGTCCTGTGGTTCTTTCCTGTAACCCTCTCATGCTAGCCTTGGGCCCGTCTGTTTTCTGACGATGGAGCAGAGCCCTTTGGGTCAGGTGTGTCTAATGATGTTGAGAAGAGAGGTAGGATTATTTATGAGGAACTTTTTAGTACTACTGAATACCACCAACTGCGTTACTAATGTGCACTTTATCAACAGAGACCCTGACTCTTCCCACTTTGTTATACCACTCCAGAGCCATTTGTTGTGGGATTTAATTACTCTTGTTTAAACGTATACACTGGCGTTTTTCTTAATTGGAGTTCATTTATTTATATTCCTAATGACAGGGCGATTGATTCAGATTCTAGTCTATACTCAATCCTGCTCTTTCAGAAAGTCTCTGAAGTTCTATTTTGTTCTCTGTCTTTCCAGTACTATTATTGTACAGAAAATTAGATTTTTTTCTTCTTAGTAGTTTAGTTATTCATAGATCTGTAATCATTTTCCATTTGTAATTTCTGTCTCCCTGGCTATATTTAAAGCTTACTGGAGGGAAAAACCATGTCTTCATTACCTTCCAGATCTCTTACAGAGCTGAGGCTCTTGTCAACTACATGAAAACATTGCATGGGTCAGCTTAACGGATTCTGGACCCAAGATGTCAGCACTGTGGCTGTCTATAATTCTTGGACACAGAACCTATTTTAGTCAGGGCTCTTTGCTGGCATGAGAAACCACTTCTAGGTTACTTAAACATAAGTGAAAATGTTGCTGAGACCTGTAGGAAGGTTATGGGAGTGGCTCAAAAAATTGAGGGAACAAAGGAAATCCTTGTCCTAGAAACCACAGGAACCAGAGGAGCCCTAGGGTTCTATGTAATTGTTATTAGTGGACAGACTCCTTGGTCTTTGTATTGTTGGCTCACGATTCAAATTTTAGAGCTGAGCTTAGGTCTCGTGCTTATTTTTTGGACAGGGAAGGGTGGGCTTTCTGGATTGGTGTCATCTTCATGACTGGGACCAATGAGTAGATAAAGACTTTAAGAAACCCAAGCTCTAAAGCTCTCCCCTTTCTGTGTGCTACTTCAGACTCCACATATCTAAAGGTGCAGTGATAGCACAAGCAGCCCACAGAGTGTCCTTCATTTCATTCCACTGCTGCTGCTTTTTCATTTCTTCACCAAGCAGACATGCATGTACTGTCTACTAGCCCACCATGCATTTATTTATACTTCATCCTGTGGCATCCTTCTCCGTTTAGAGATGCTGTTGTAAGCTTTTATAACCTGTAGCATCAATCACATTTCTATGTAGGTTAAAGGAATGAATGACAATACAAAGTTGCTAACTCTAATAGAACGCTATTAACCAAGGAAAAAAATACTTTTACGCATGATTTGAAACTTGCACTTATATTTTTGGATTCCCTTTAGTTACGTGTTCAAAGCAAGTGCTCTCCTATTACTCTTCCCAGCTAAATGTTTACATTGAAGTTTCTCCCACGTTTTCTATATTACTTCTTCTCAGGCAGGTAAGGTCAACCTTCTCATTCCTAAAAATTAGCAGTTTTCACAGAATGCTAATAAATAGAGTATATGCAGCCAAAGGTAGCCTCTTGGTGGACATTAAAGAGAAGGTGTAAAAGATGCTGAATTCATTATGTCCTGTACAGTAATGTTGTTCTTTTTTCTGGACTTTTGAGATATTGTGCTAGTTATAAAAATAGCTTTGCTATTTTGCGTCATCATGTTGCGATACATTTTATTGATTTTTAATTAATTACTTAATTTTAAATAATATTTTATTACAAAACTCATTTTAACATAAATAATCAGTTTAAAATAATTCTGCATTTTAAAGTATGATTGAATTATACCATGGTGCCTCTTTTTTTTTTTCTTTTTGGTGGGACTTGTCTGATTCTTTTAGAAGAAAGCCTGTAGGGAAAAAAACTAATACTAACTTTCATGTGTAGTGCAAGTATGATATTTTGAAGTACTTTTA
Organism: Galeopterus variegatus; assembly: GCF_000696425.1. Taxonomy (NCBI): domain Eukaryota; kingdom Metazoa; phylum Chordata; class Mammalia; order Dermoptera; family Cynocephalidae; genus Galeopterus; species Galeopterus variegatus. Next base: position 175,624 of record NW_007727694.1, on the reverse strand, counting down.
CATCACACTTTTACATGTGTAGTTTTTTTTGGTCATAAAAGTGTGTTATGCAAATGTCAGAAGATTTAGGATGGGGGCTTTGAGTCATATGGTATCCATTCCAGGAGGCTGAAATCAATCATGTGGACAATCAAGCAACCATACTGCATAATGGAGCCCCAATAAAAACTAGGTAAACTTCCTTGGCTGGATACATTCCATGTGTATTGTCACACATCAGTGCCAGGAAAGCAACACATCCTGACTCCAGGGGGAGAGTTCAATGGAAGCTCCAGACTCTGCCCCATGCCCTTTCTCCCTTGGCTGATTTCAAGCTGTATCCTTTCCCTGTAATAAACTTTAATTGTGAATATAATAGGTTTCTGTAAAATCTGTGAGTACTAGCAAATTATCAGAAGGATGGCTTTGGGAATCCCCAAACTTGCAATTTTTTGTTAGAAGTGAAGATGGTCTTGCTAACTAACTTTGAAGTTGCCTCAACTCCTAAGAAGTTGGCTTAAACCCTCACAATAAGATACTGAAGTTGTTAATTTCTCCTATCCTGCATGTCTGTTATTTTGTGAAATAAACTAATTATGGATTCAATTTTGGTATATTCATGACAGACTTCACCCCCAAATGTATCATTTTTTAAGTTTATTAAAGTAAGTGTATTTGTATAAAGAAACCAGCCAATTAGGACTATAACACCTAAACATCTTTTTTTTTTCAAAAACTGTGTTTTGTTAGCAAGTTTTTAAAATAACTAAAGAGAATAAAGGAAAGGAAATAAAAGAAATTCTCACTCATGGTAAAAGGTCAAACAGTACAAAAAATTTATCTGTGAGAAAATTAATCTCTGCCTTCCCTCTCTGATGGAATTGTTTATGTTTATTAAAACAAGAATTGCTTCCCCCTCTTTTAATTCTTACATTTTTGCATTTATTAATGTTAAAGAATCCCTTTTAGATTGATTGAGGCCCTTGAAGTTCTATTGTTTGTGTGTGAAATTTCAAGCCACACATTCACAATTTCTCAGTGTTCTTGCTCTTTCTTTCTCCTTATCAGTAATTAGCAGGCCTCACTTCATTCTGTTTCTAATCTCTATTTACGTTACTCTTTTGTTATCCTTTTTTCATACCTTCCAACTACCACTTCCTTAGCCTTTTTGATTTGGTGCCTCTTCTAAAAATATTTGCTCCTCCTTTACCTATCAGTCCAACTACCGATATATTATTGAGTGCTTACTATGTGTGAGGCACCACTTACTATATTGAGGGTCACCTTTTGGAAAAATTCATGTCTTAGATAATCAGTCTCTAGATTTGATGTGTGTGTGTGTGTGTGTGTGTGCGCGCGCGCTAGCCTTTTTTTGCAGACCCTCCCAATTCTGTGATGTAATCTTCATTTAATGATCAGGGGAATGTTAGACACATCCCTAAAACTCATTATCAGTGTTTGAAATAAATATTAATGTTACAGAGTAAATTAGACTAGATGATCTGTGTTACACTTAGAAAATAGTACACAGTGTGTAAGTATCAAGACGTCGGTAATGAGAGCATTGTCTCACAGGGATTGAAATACAGAAGATCTAAAGAAAGTTGACTGTTAACAAAAGCCCAATTGAGAGTATCTTTTATTTTGCTTGGTAAATCTTGAATCTTCAGAAGATTCTAAGACAGTAGCTTGAGAAATAAATTGCTTAAATTAACTGATTTGCACAGATCATTAATTTAATTAGAAAATATGTATCTTACTTAAGTTCTTGTATTAGTACTCTTACCCTATTTAACAGATCTAAGTAGGAATTATAATGCTATAATGATGTATATTAAGAGAATCATTGATTTTTATGATTCTTTGGCCAATTAATATTTATATATACTGTTTGTAGAATTTGCCCCTCTTTTATTTATTATGAGAATTCCAGTCTTCCTAGTCCTGTAAACTTTCTTAGCCTCAATTGCTTGTTTAAATTTTTTTTTAAAAAAAGATAACACCTGGGCCGGCCCAGTCACACACTGCTACAGTGCGCCGCTTGGGAAGTGCAGCGGCGCTCCCGCCGAGGGTTCGGATCCCACATACAGACTGGCCGCTTACTGGCTGAGCGAGGTGCGGGGGCAACACTGAGGGTTGCGATCCTGTTGCCGGTCCCGGTCCGGTACGGGCGCGACACTGAGGGTTGCGATCCGTTGCCGGTCACAAAAAAAGAGACAAAAAGGAAAAAAAATAAAAAATAAAAAATAAAAAATAAATAAATAAAAAAGATAACACCTATCCTATCCACTTCAGTGTTTTAAGTACTGGATTAGATAATTTAATTTACTCTATAAACTAGGAAGTGTGATAGCAACATAAGGTATTCTCAATATTATTACCATTATTATATGACTAATCTCACTTCCATTTAATTTTTTGTAAGTGTTGGATAGGGTTGTTAGAGATTTACGACATTGCTGAAAACAATTTGAAGTAAGAAATGGTTGGTTATTTGAATCAAATATGAATTTCTTCTAGCAATTTCTTCCACAATCATTTAAAAGAACTCTATGTTTATATGAGTTAGATAGCTTTAATTTGTTTCTTCTTATTTGCTCTCAGAGATCACAGCTACCATTCCCATGGGAGGTTTTCTTTATCTTATAATTTATTTTTAAGTGAGATGGCAAAACTATTTTAGTTTAATGTATTTTTTTCTTCAAGTTTCCAGTAAGTGGCATTTATGAGCAATTTCAGATTTATCCTGCTATAATGGCATTTTAAAAAGATTATCCTTAGGCATTATGATGGCTTTAGAATAAATCTAGCTAAAAATTTTATCTTTGGTATGAAAAAGAAAGCTCCTGAATGTTTTTAAATATAGGCCATCTTTCAGAGACCTTTCTGTTTGGAGACAAGTTTGTCTCCTGCGTATATTGAACAACAGTAATTGATGGCATTTATTCAGCATTGTGTATTTTCAAAGCAATTTGCAATCATCAATTCATTTAACCACCCAACAATCCCAGTACTGAGAAGCAAATATGACCTGATCACCACCTGAGTGGTATTAGCGCCACAAATTGCCATCTGTGCTCACATCGTAGACCCTTGCTTTGATTAAAAACCATCCTTGGAACAAAAGGAAGGCTAAATATAACTTACTTCCCTCTACTTCCTTGTACTTTACTTGCTCACAAGTGGAATAATCTATTATTGTTTCAGCTGGAGCTGTCTGTGTCACCACCACTCCTTAGGGGTGGTCTGCCTATGTAAATATGACAAGCTGTTGTGGTAAGACCCTTTTAGGGAACTTTTTGTACTCACCCTTTAAGGTCCAACTCAGATGTTATTTTATAACTGAAAGATTCCATGAAACTTCTCTTTCTGTATTCCCATGATTTAATTAATTCTTTCCTCCTGTGTCCTCACAGAATTTTATACATAATTCTGTTAAAGCTCTTACCACAATTTTGGTATAGCTCTAAATGGGAGCTACTCCAAAATTGAATGGGAGCATTTCTATGGCCTGTAACCATATTCATCTATCTATTGTCATCCCTTAGCATAGTGTCTGGAATGTGTAGAAGCTCAAGAATCTTTAAATCCCATGTTAGAACTCAGCTACTCCAGTGGTTTTCACCCAGCCATCTACCTTTTGCTCTGATGGACGTGACAAGGAGAAGAGGGGATCCAGGTCAGATAGGTTCAGAGAAGTCATTAATGCTGGAGACATTAATGCTTTGGCTAATTTCTCAGAATAATGAGGTGCTATTTTGGTGAAGAGGATAAGAAACAGTTTGTGAAACCTCCAAGGCAAGAAACAGCATAACACACTGGGCTATAAACAGTCCTAGTAACAGCAGCTGTGACACGTGAGCATTCCAATTCCTTCTTCATTGTCATTACCATCATCATCTTATAGTTACCACTTACTGAGCACTTTCAAGGTGCCTGGCACTGTCCTTGGTTTCTCACAGACTTTATCTCACATAATAATACCATAATACCATAGCCACTCAGTGTAGGAATTATCATCATACATTTTTCAGGTTAAAAAAAAAAAAGTCAGGTTCAGAGAAACGAAGAAACTTTCTCAAATTCAAGTTCATAGGGCTGGTAAGCAAGGTAGCCAAGTTTTGAACCTTATGACACGAGGATTGTATTTTTTGCCTGTTGCATAGTGCCACTTGGATACCATCTCGGAACTGCTTGCTTCTTGGAATACCTGCTGATTGTATCGTTTCTCTGTTCTCCTTTGTCTATGAACCTGCAAGTGGTGAGCAGCCCAAAGTCTACGTTCAGTGGAACTTTTCAGTACTGTGATTCTGTTCAGAATTCGCACATCCTCTGAAAGGCCTCCTATCGAAGGAGTCCCCATTAGCTGCAAATGGAGCTCTGATCACAGGAGGAATGAGGACAGGAGCTGAGACCATTATTCTCTACTCTAAGATGTCTAAAGCTAACCATAACAGCTTTTATGTTTTCATTGCTTGCTTTGAGGCCTACACCTTGAAGGCTACCTTTCTTCTTAGGTCCCCAAAATGGTTTTTATTCTCAAAATTATGAAAGGCAATGCTATTAGTTCATGTTCATGCTGTTGAAGGAAGCAAAAACTTTTCAAATCTTGAGTACAATTACTTAGGGGGTGTTTAATTTGAAACAAGGCAGATTCAGCTCTATTGCTTGAGGTTAAGGTTGTGATGTATTTCTTACAGTGCTTTGGACCATGTAGTGGCTCATTGAAGAGTCAGCTGGAACCATTTTGAGCATTGCCTGACACAATGTAGAGGTGCTTGCAGTTTACATGAATCAAAGAAATTGATGAAATTGACAAAGCTTTGTGGCTTTCTTCAGACTTAGGTGTTGCATAAAATTCTAGCAATAAAGGTCTTACTGTATTGAAGCGTTCTGTTCCATCTTCCTTTCCTAACACACTATGTCATAAAATTAATGCAAGGGACATTTATTTAATGTGAAAAGGGTATAAAGGTGTGTAATGTAGGAGTGGGTGCATGTGTGTGTGTGTGTTTCAATGTCATTTTTGGGTGTGGAAAGAATTTGGAGATTTAGAGAAAACGTGGTGGGTGCCATGTCTCCCTTTCTCATTCCTTTTCTTTCAGATAAATAGATAGAAAGAAAGATAGATAGATAGATAGGCATATTTTTTAGAGAAGTTTTATATTCACAGAAAAATTGAGCAGAAGGTACAGAGATTTTCCATATACCCCCTGCCTCTACACATATATAGGCTTCCCCCCATCAACATCCCCCACCAGAATGGTACATTTATTACAACTGATGAACGCACAGTGATGTACCATAATCACCCAAAGTGCATAGTTTACACTCTTACTGTTGTACATTCTGTGGATTTGGATAAATGTGTAATGACATGTATCCTCTATTATAGTATCATACAGTGTAGTTTCACTGTCCTAAAAATCCTCTGTGCTCCACCTATTCATCTCTCAGTTCCCGCAACCCCTGGCAATCACTGATCTTTTTACTGTCTCTGTTTTGCCTTTTCCAGAATGTCATATAGTTGGAATCATACAGTATGTAGCCTAATACATGCAGTATGTATTATTCAGTGCTAAAAAGAAATGAGCTATCAAGCCATGAAAAAACATGGAGGAAATTTAAATGCATTTTTTTAAGTGAAAGAAGCCAGTCTGAAGAGATACATTCTATGTGATTCCAACTACATGACTTTTATTTAATTCCCATCACTTGCTTACATGGTCTTGAGTAAATCTTGACCCTTTGGAAATTGAGTATATTTACTTATATATTAATCTTACCTGATTCATCTTATAGTTTATTTAAAATGTGTCATGACAGGTTGCATGCTGTCCTGATCTTGCCCTAAAACACTTATCTTAGATTGTAAAAGTCTAGGCTAGAGGACATGAACAATGGCAAGCCATAAAACTTTGGAAACACTGAGATTCATAAGGCCCTTAACAAGTGATTTCACTTACAAGATTTTGTAAGCTGCCATTATAATTGATGATATTGGACTGAAGACAGAAAAGAACAAAAATAATACAGAGTGCTGAATTTGTAGCCTTTCACATAAATGACTAGAAAACTATTCTTATTGACATTAAAATATGCTATTAAGTACCATATGCTTTGTGGCATTAACATGGAAATTATAAGTATGATTAGGTTAACAAAGGCTACCCTGAATAAGACAAAAAATATGATGAAGTTTCAAGAATATGCACATGCTATGTATGAAACTGAGAGAATAATAACATGGATTATAAAAGTTCTGTGTGGTAAAAATAATACAAATGAATGTCTTTCAGAGAGTGACAGGTGAAGTGTGAGACGTGGATGTTTCTTAATTGGGGTGGAAAATAATTATTTTTTAATTCATCAAGGCAAATTTCTTAGGTGGATTTAAGAAATGATTTAACAAAGGCAATAATGGTAAATTTCAAAGTAGAAAATATGTGAGATATATTTGTCATAATGATTAGATTTCTAAGAAACTCTCAAGTAGCCGACTTAGAGTTTGAGTTGAGATTGAATGAGAAAAAATAAGATTAGGAGATATGGGTAAGGAGTAAACCACCTAATGCTCTCACATCAATAATTATGAATGTTAACATAAAACAATTAAGGCGGCACACTAAACAGACCTTACGTGTATGCAATTTGTAGACCTAAAAATTAGTAAAAATTTTTACTATATTTAAAAATTTCCATTTATGAATTTCTTGTCCATTGTAAATATTTTAATATTTTCATTCTCTATCTTAAAAAAATGCCTTTAAAATGTTCTGTGCTTTGTTTTAGTTATGTCTCTTCTAGCCACCATTCCAACATTTAATGGGTTTTGATTAAATCACTCAGAATCGTTGACTCTTTGTCCCAGGCTTTTTCCAAAGCCCTTTATCTGTCCTTGTGACATGTTTCTCAGACACTGCTTTTTCCCAGGCATAACATGAATATTCTTCTGAGGCTACAAGTCTACTCTCTCTGTATGCGTATGTATGTATATCTGTTTGTCTCTCTCTGTATAGAAATATATATATATATATATTTATTTTTTGCCCTTAGATTTCATGGGGAGAGGGTCAGGAAAAATCTCTTATTCACTCTCTGCCTTTCATCATTTTTTTTAAAAAATGAGAGTCCATAGTTCTTATTTTAATTATCCCCAACTGTAACAGTTGGGCATTTAAGCATATTTGAACCATGTCTTTTAGTTACTGATCGAATATTTAAAAGTGAATTCACATGTACAACAATTTAATTTAGAATAAAGAAATACGGGTTGGCAAGATTTAGTACATCATTTGTATACTAATAAAAATAAATAAACCTAATTTAGTCTTCAAAGCTCTTTTTAAAAATTTTAACTTCTCAATATACATGGTACTTGATTTTTGTGACGCTTTACCCATCCTCTTCCCCCTCCCTCCGCTCGTCCCCACATCATATTTGTTCACTTGTCTTAACAAGTTCAAGGAATTGTTGTGGTTGTTGTGTCTTCTTCCCCCACTCACACTTTATTTGTGTGTTTATTTTTTTATTTATTTTTAGCTCCCACAAATAAGTGAGAACATGTGGTATTTCTCTTTCTGTGCCTGACTTGTTTCACTTAATATAATTTTCTTTAAGTCCATCCACGTTGTTGTGAATGGTAGTATTTCATTCTTCTTTTTATAACAGAATAGAATTCCATCATGTAGATATATCACAGTTGCCTTATCCACTCATCTGATGATGGACACTTGGGCTGGTTGCAACTGTTGGCTATTATAAGTAGTGCTGCAAAACACATGGGAGTACAGTTAACCCTTCGCATGATGATTTCCATTCCCCTGGGTATATTCCCAGCAATGGAATAGATGGATCATATGGTAGATCTATTTGTAATTGTTTGAGGAACCTCCAAACCATTTTCCAAAAAGGCTGCTCCATTTTGCAGTCCCACCAACAGTGTATGAGAGTTCCTTTTTCTCTGCAAACTCTCCAGCCCTTGTCATTCTCAGTCTATGGATATTAACCATCCTGACTGGGGTGAGATGGTATCTCAAAGTGGTCTTGATTTGCATTTTCCAGATGCTGAGTGATGTTGAGCATTTTTTTCATTTGTCTGTTGCCCATTTGTGTATCTTCCTTTGAGAAATGCCTATTTAGTTCTGTATTAGTCTGTTTCGTGTTGCTATAACAGAAGTACCTGAGACTGGGTAATTTATAAGGAAAAGAGGTTTATTTGGCCTACGATTCTAAGACAGCTGCATTTGACATGGGCCTCAGGCTGGTTCTACTCATGGTGGAAAGTGGCAGGCAGCTGGTGGGTACAGCAGATCACATGGCTAGAGGAAGCAAGAGAGAGGAGAGGAGGTGCCAGGGTCTTTTTAAACAACCAGCTCTCACAGGAACTAACAGAGCGAGAACTCACTCATTAATTTCCCCTCCCCCGAGGAGAGCATTAATCCATTCAGGAGGGATCCACCCCCATGACTCAATCAGTTTCCAACACTGTCACATTCAGGATCAAATTTCCACATGAGTTTTGGTGGTGACAACACATCCAAACTCCATCAAGCTCCTTTGCCCATTTTTTAATTGGGTTATTTGGTTTTTTTGCTGTAAAGTTCTTATTCTGGATATTAATCCTTTGTCAGATGTATATTTTGCAAATATTTTCTCCCACTCTATTGGTTGTCTTTTCACTCTGCTGATTGTTTCTTTTGCTGTGCAGAAGTTTTTTAGTTTGATATAACCTCATTTATTTTTCCTTTAGTTGCCTGTGTTTTGGGGGTTGTATTTATGATGTCTCTATCCACTCCTAATCCTGGAGTGTTTCCCCTATGTTTTCTTTAAGGAATTTTATTGTTTCAGGACATATATTTAATTCTTCAATCCATTTTGAGTTGATTTTGGTATATGGTGAGAGGTACAGGTCTAGTTTCATTCTCTTAAATATGAATATCCAGTTTTCCCAGCACCATTTGTTGAAGAGGCAGTCTCTTCCCCAGTGTGTAGATTTGCTGCCTTTATCAAAGATCAGATGGCTCTAGGTGTATGGGTTGATTTTGGGGTTCTCTATTCTATTCCATTCATCCTAGTATCTGTTTTTATGACAGTACCATGCTTTTTTGGTTATTACAGCTTTGTAATATAGTTTAAAGTCAGGTAGTGTTATGCCTCCAGCTTTATTTTTTTTGCTTATGATTGCTTTGACTATGTGTGGTCTTTTGTTATTCCACATAAATGTCTGGATAGTTTTTTTTCCATTTCTGAGAAAAATGTAATTGGAATTTTGATGGGGATTACATTGAATCTGTAAATCACTTTGGGTAATATGAACATTTTCACAATGTTAATTCTTCCAATCCATGGGATATCTTTCCATCTTCTTGTGTCCCCTTTAATTTCTCTCAACAGTGGTTTGTAGTTCTCTTTGTAGAAATTTTTCACATCCTTGGTTAACTTTAGTCCTAAGTATTTTTTTTTTTTTTGGTGGCTGTTGTAAATGGGCTAGCTTTCTTGACTTTTTTTTGCTGGATGTTAAATATTGGAGTATAGAAATGCTACTGATTTTTGTGTGTTGATTTTGTATACTGAAACTCTGCTGAAATCATGTATCAACTCTAAGAGTTTTTTTTTTGTAGAGACTTTAGGCTGTTTAATATATAATATCATATCACCCACAAACAGGGACAGTTTGACTTCATCTTTTCCAGTCTGGATGCCCTTTATTTCCTTCTCTTTTCTGATTGCTCTGGCTAGTACTTCCAAAACTATGTTGGATAGGAGTGGTGAGAGTGATTATCCTTGTCTAGTTCCTGTACTTAAGGATCATATTGGCAGTGGGCTTATCATATATGGCTTGAGATAATTTCCATCTATACTTAACTTGTAGAGAGTCTTTATTATGAAAGAATGTTGAATTTTGTCAAATGCTTTTTCAGCATCTATAGAGATGATCATAGGGTCTTTGTCTTTGCTTTTATTGATGTAATGTATCACATTTATTAATTTGTGTATGTTGAACCAACCTTGCATCCCTGGGATGAATCCCACTTGATCATGTTGTATAATTTCGTGTATGTGTTGCTGTATTCTGTTAGCTAGTATTTTATTGAGGATTTTTGCATCTATACTCATCAAGGATATTGACCTGTAGTATTCTATTTTTGATGTATCTTTGTCTGGTTTTGGTATCAGAGTAATGTTTGCCTCACAGAATGAGTTTGGGAGAATGGCCTCAGTTTCAATCTTTTGGAATAGTTCCTAGAGAAGTGGTATCAGTTCCTCTTTGAAGGTTTGGTAGAACTCTGCAGTGAACCTGTCAGATACTGGACTTTTCTTTGTGGGGAGACTTCTGATAACAGCTTCTTTTATTGTTATTCATCTGTTCAGATTTTCTATATCTTCTTGCCTCAGTTTTGGTAGTTTGTATGTGTCCAGAAATTTATCTGTTTCCCCCAGATTTTCAAATTTGTTGGCATATAGTTGTTTATAGTAGTCTCTAATAATTCCTTGTATTTCTGAGGTATCAGCTGTAATATCACCCTTTTCATTTCTAATTTTTGTTATTTGGGCCTTTTCTCTTCTTTTCTTAGTTAGCCTTGCTGTTGGTTTGTCAATTTTATTTATCTTTTCAGAAAACCAACTTTTTGTTTCATTGATCTTTTGTATTGTTTTGGGGGTTTCTATTTAATTTAGTTCTGCTCTGATCTTAATGATTTCTTTCCATCTACTAACTTTGGGTTTGGATTGTTCTTGTTTTTCTAGATCTTTAAGGTGAAGTGTTAGGTTATTTGCCATCTTTCCATTCTTCTGAAGTAAACATTTAATGTGATAAATTTCCCCCTTTAGTACTGCTTTTGGAGTATCCCCAAGTTTTGGTATGATGTTTCATTATTTTCATTAGTTTCAAGAAATTTTTTGATTTCCTTTTTAATTTCCTCTTGGACCCATATGTCATTAAGTAGAATGTTGTTTAATTTCCTTGTGCCTGTATAGTTTCCAGAGTTTCATTTTTTATCGATTTGTAATTTTAATCCATTGTAATAGGAAAAAATACATGGAATAATTCCAATTTTTTGAATTTGTTGAGACTTGCTTTGTGACCTAACATGTGGTCTATCCTGGAGAATGTTCCATGAGCTGATGAGAAGAATGAATATTCTGAAGTTGTTGGATGGAATGTCCTGTAGATATCTGCCATGTTCAACTGGTCTAATGTGTTGTTTAGATCTGGTATTTCTTTATTGATTTTTTGCCTGGATGATCTTTCCAATGATGAGAGTGGTGTCTTCAGGTCCCCCACTATTATGGTATTAGTGTCTATCTCTTTCTTTAGATCTAATAGTGTTTGCTTTATAAAGATGGCTGCTCCAGTGTTGGGTGCACATATATTTATGATTGTTATGTATTCTTGATGGATAAACCCTTTTATCATTATATAGTGGCTTTCTTTATCTCTTTTTATGGTTTTTGACTTAAAGTCTATTTTATCTGATATAAGAACAGCTATGCCAGCTCATTTTTCATTCCTATTTGCATGGTATTTCTTTTTCCATCTTTTCACTCTTAGTCTATGTGTGTCTTTACAGGTGAGGAGAAACTCTTCAAGGGAGAATATTGTTGGGTCCATCTTTTTAATCCAGTCAGTCTGTGTCTTTTGAATGTGGAATTTAATCTCTTTACATTTAGAGTTATTATTGAAAGGTGTTGACTTACTCCTAGCATTTTATTGATTTTTGTTTAGATGTCTTAAGTAACTTTTGTTCCTTTCTTTCTGATTTTCTGTTTGTCTTCTGTGTTTGTTGGTTTCTAGGGGGTGATAGGCAAACTATTATTTTTCTTCATTGTTAGCATTTTTGTTTTCCTGGTAGGTTTTGTTCTTTCTTGAGTATTCATGGCAGTGATGGTTGTTTTTCAGGTATCAAACCCAGTACTCCCTTGAGAATTTCTTGTAAGGCTGGTCATGTGGTAGTGAACTCATGCAGTTTTTGTTTGTCTGAGAAATATACTATTTGTCCTTCATTTTGGAATTATAGCCTTACTGGGTAATGTATTCTCAGCTGACAATTTTTGTCCTTTAGTATTTTGAATATATCATCCCATTCTTTTCTGGTAGGGTTTCTGATGAAAAATCTGATGTTATTCTAATTGGGACTCCCTTATAGTTGATTTGCTACTTCTCTCTTGCAGCTTTTAAGATTCTCTCTTTGTCTTTGAGTTTTGCCCATTTGACTATAACATGTCTTGGAGAGGACCTTTTTGGGTTGAATAAGTTTGGGGATCTTTGGGCATCCTGAATCTGAAGATCTGTGACTTACTCTATACCTGGGAAGTTTTCCTCTATTATTTCATTGAATATGTTTTCAATGCCATTTCCTTTTTCTTCCCCTTCTGGAATACCCATGATTCAAATACCTGAGTGCTTTAGGTTGTCTGTTATCTCTCTTGAGTTTTCCTCAATTTTTTAAAATTCTTTTTTGTGTTCTGCCTGTATTGATTCAAACAGCCTTTCTTCAAGGCCAGAAATTCTCTATTCTGCTTGTTCTAGCCTGCTGGTTAGACTCTCTGTTGTGTTTTTTATTTTGTTGAATGAATCCTTCAGCTCCACAAGCTCTGCTACATTTTTTATCATGTCATTGATTTCTTTGTACGTTTCTTCTTTCAGATCCTGTATATTTTTCTAATTTCATTGTGTTGTCTGAGTTTTCTTGTATCTCATTTAGTTTCCTTAGAATTGTTGCCCTAAATTCCTTGTCGGTCATTTCAAAGACTTTCTGTTCTATAAGATCTGGAGCTTGAGAGTTATTATTTTCCTTTGGTGGTGTTGTACTTTCTTGATTTTTCATATTTCTGGAATCTTTCCTTTAGTGTTCAGTCACTGTGGCAGAGGGTATCACAGTGCACTCCTACCACCCTGATGTCTGGCTTGGATCCTGAATGGACTGCCAATTCTGTGCAGCAGGAAATATCCTAGGGTAGGGTCCTGTGGCACCTGCCTGTTCTGGCACAGCTGACTAGGGGAGTGTGGGCCTGGCAGCTCTCAAGCCTCCCTGGGTACCAGGGACTGACCTGGGTTGGGTGTCCTGCAGTCCCTGCCTGTTCTGGCACAGCTGACTAGGGGTATGTGGGCCCAGCAGCTCTCAGGCCTCTCTGCATGGTGGGGACAGGACTTGGCTGGAGGTCCCATGTCACCTGCTTCTTCCAGTGTTGCTGACTAGGGGTGTGTAGACCCAGTGGCTCTTGGGCCTCTCTGTGCAGTGGGGACTGGCCTGGACTGGAGTCCCCATAGTGCCTGCCTCTTCTGGCATGGCTGACTCTGGGCATGTTAGCCCAGCAGCTCTTGGGCCTCTCTAAGTGGTGGGGACTGACCTGGGCTGGAGGTCCTGTGGTGCCCACCTTTTCTGGTGTAGCTGACTTGGGGTGTGTGGGCACTGCAGCTGTCAGGCCCCTCTGGGTGGGGGGCACTGGCTTGGACTGGGGTCTCATGGCACAAGGCTCCTGCCTGTTCCAGCACAGATCTCGGGCCTCCTGTTGTTGCTTTTTAATAGTTGCACATTGGTTGATTTGTGGGAGAGAGTGAACTAGGAACTGTCTACTCTGCCATGTTGATCAGAAGCCCCCCTTAAAGCTCTTAAAAATGATAGCGTTTGAGAATTTTTAATTGTGCTAGGCACAATATGCTTTATTTTTCAAACATTACAGAATAACCCTTATAACAAGGAATGAATGGGTTAAGTTTTAAAAATTTATTGCTGATGACAAAACATAGGCTTCATCCCCTGAAATTTCTTCCATCTCTAGAGTTCTCTAATTCTGATTTTCTTGCTTTTCCTCTTCTTACTTCCTTCTCTTCCCACATTCTCACTTGTTGCCAGAGGATAAAGCAGATGTGAAGCTTCAGGGCAAATTTTGTGACCACCAGATGCTATGACTCATCTGAAAGGACATTCCTAAAAAGGGTATTAGAATCGATGCACACAGAGCACCTGGCTTCAGCTAAACTGGTACCATGTGTTCCATAAGGGTCCAGTTCTGTGCCCAGCTTTTTAGCTTATAGCTCTAGAGTGCTTAAGGATGATCAATGCTTTTTGAAGCTTGTGCATGAGCAGAACTCCTATTTCCCTGTATCCTGGAATAATGCACATCTGCTGGTCTTAAATTGTTAGGGATTAAGACTCCAGGAACAGGTGATTTCAGCAGTGATTGAAATTCAGAGAGGAAAGATGGGGCTCTTCCCTGATTATTTTCCACATTTTAGGTTTTCATAGCATTGATGAATTAAATTAATTAAATGGGAGGCCCTTAAATGGAGGTGTCTCCATTGCCTTGCGTTCCTACTTAAAGAAACCAAAAAGTGACTCGGAATTTAAAAGAAAATTAAAATTAAACACAGCCAATCACAGACAGCTAAGTAATCATTAGTTATATTGTCTTGAACTTGCTATGGGAATAATCCAAATAAGGCAGTTAATCAAACTTTAACCAATCAAATAATTTCTGTGCTCTGCTTCTGCATTCACCTTATGAAAGATTTCTCCTTGTGCCCCTTCAGTGAAGCTCCAAATCACTCCAAATTGGAGCTACCCAATTTATGAGTCACTGTCTGCTCAAATAAACTCTTAAATTTTACTGTGCTGTAGTTTATCTTTTAACAGATGTAAGCATAGTTTATATCATAACACCCACCTACCTGTAGCTTTTCTGTTTGTTTCATATTTAGGATAAGCAATGGCTGAGAGTTAGCCTTCTGGATTCTAATCCCAGCAAAATATTAATTAGCTTTGTGGTTTACAAAAAAGCACTTACAACCCTCTGGGCTTTAGTTCCTACGAATATGAAATGACTTGTCCTTCATGACCTCTGAGAGAATTTACAGTTTAAAAGGTCTTTAATTCCATCATTTCTGGTCTTTAGATACATCTCTATATTACAGTATCCATGAGGCTGTGGCTACTATATCTGACATATCTTGAACAGTGCCGGTTATAATTTAGCACTCCAGAAATTGAAATTATTCAAAGGAAAGAAATACTCTTCTGCCATAAATTAAGGACTGTCTGCCTGTCATTTCCTTGCTCTCAGTGATGTACTGTTGGTGTACGGAATAGATTTAACTCTGAAGGTGTTTATATGAGACTAGCCTTCTTCAGACTTCAAACTGGAAGATTGTCAGAACTGGACTTTTTGAGCCTTGTGGGTTATATGTCTACACAGATAAAGGATAAAGAAGAGTAGTGATATTGGGATGACTTTATACAATATCCTGCTAGGCAGCAAAGAAAATCTAACTCTCCCCTGCCCCAAACACCAAAAAAAAAAAAAAAAAAAAAGTCTTAAAAATAAGAAAATTAGTTATAACTCGTAGACTCATAGATAATCTATCTAGGATGATTCATTACTCACCTGAGAATGGCCCCACTTTATTTCATTTAATTGGGCATGACGTAAATAAGAATCACTTTCTGTTGAAATATCAAATGGAACTGGATTTCTGGTTAAGAGAATTTCATTGATAGTGAGGCTATTGCTTTTTTTCTTTTTTTAACCAAGAGCTCCTGAAAAAAAAAAAAAAAAAAAAAGTCTTAAAAATAAGAAAATTAGTTATAACTCGTAGACTCATAGATAATCTATCTAGGATGATTCATTACTCACCTGAGAATGGCCCCACTTTATTTCATTTAATTGGGCATGACGTAAATAAGAATCACTTTCTGTTGAAATATCAAATGGAACTGGATTTCTGGTTAAGAGAATTTCATTGATAGTGAGGCTATTGCTTTTTTTCTTTTTTTAACCAAGAGCTCCTGAACTTTGTTAGTTGAAACCACAACTCCCAGCGTTACAGTCAGGTGTGTGGGAATATTACTAAGAGTACATCTTCGGTAGAGGAAGTCTTCTGAATGTGTTACTGCTAATCTTCTGAGCCATTAGTGGTATTCATATGATAAAATGTTAATGTTTCTCTTCTAATTTAAGTGCATTTCTGAACATACCTCAAAGCCAAGCCATGCTGGGTTGAAATGAGGAATGTGATTGGATTTGATTTTAATAGAACATAATATTGATGGAATTGAGATTGACCTCATTATGATTCTCAGTTCCATACTAGATCTTTGCTTTAGGCATTAAAGAGCATATGGTAATAACTTTTTTTAAGCTTTGCTGTTAAAGATTTAATGGAAAGATTATCTGGAACACTTTTTATCAAATATCTTATTTAAATAAGAGGAATTCTTTAAAGCATTAGCATTAAAAATTCACAGAGCCCAAGAAATTAAAGACAGAAAAATCTATTAGGTTATCTTCCTTTTCCCAGAAAAGGATTACATTGGAGGAAAGAAGCTATGGAAATGAAAACAATAACTGAAACAATTATAATATCAACACCATACATGAAAGAAGAAAGGATGTGTTAGATTGGTTACAGAAATAACTGAAATAAATATTTTATTCTTTAAGAAATATTTTACCCCATATTTAAGTTTTAAGTTAAGTTTTAAGTTTATATGTCTGGAGCATTTACAATTAAATCATCACTTAGTTTTGTTCTTTTTAAACCTAAGTGACTTTGAAGACTTTTTGTTACACATAAGCAGATAAAATTAAAGTTTGATTGACACTTCCCAATGTAAATTATCTGCTTTCCAGTACCATAACATGCTCTGCATTTTTGTTTTTGAATTGTCAACACAGAATTCTGTTTAATCGCACATATATGATATTTTAATTTTGTTATGTAATATGCATATGGACTGGAATGACTTTAACTCTTACGTATATATTAGAAGGAAATTATTTGCATTTATAAATAGAATTCTGTTCCTCATTTTTTATTTTCAAGAACCAATGAGCTCTCATCCTACTGAACATAAAGTAGATGGGCTAGACAACAAACTTAAAATTTGTCATCTTGGAGTATCACTGACACTTTCCATTTAAATGGTCTCTTTTAGATCATTCAGTACCTTCTAGGAAAATGTTCAGTCTCTCCGATATTGCCCTCACTGACCCTGTTCCTCTCTAGCAGGGTGTGTGTCTTTGTTTCTTGTGGTGGGAGGATATCTTATCTAAAGACAGTGTAGCAGGTCTGGTCTGATCTTGGGGCCGGCATGTGGGAGGTACGATGGATCTGATGTGAATATTCAGGTGGAATGCTGGCACCCACAACTGGAATCTGTATCCCCAACTAAGTGTCACCCATCTTGATGTTCTATGTGCTGAAGCTATTTCACAGCCCTTGTTTGATTTCAAGATTGGTCCTACAGGTTGAGGTAGAATTGATGATAAGGGTCAAGCAATCTTAGCTGTACTTGAGAGGGCCGAATAAAGTAGATGGCTCTGGCATTTACTTTTAAAATAATATTAATTTTCATACCTGAAATATGTTTACTTATTATGTGCCAGTAAACATGCAGGTCCTGGTAAACTACTACCAATCGAGCAACAAAGTCCTATAGGATTCATCCTGCCTGTCTCCCTAAAACTGTTCTCCTCACTTTCTACTGTCTTCTAGTCACAGTGGCTTCCTTTCTTTATCTCCTCAAACTCCTTCTGAAATGGGGCCTTTGCACTTGCTCTTCTCTCTCATCCTAGAAGGCTCTTTGCTTGGGTGGTTTCTTAATCTTCATTGTCTCCGCACACGTGTTGCTTCCACAGTGGTCTATGTCTTTTATTTTATTTTATTTTATTTTTATTTTGTTGCTATATCCCTTGGGTCTAGAATATTGCCTGCTCTATCTCATAATATATTTTAATTGAATGAAAGTTGAATGAATAAAATATTATTTAGTCTTCATAATAACTCAGTGAAGGACATATTATCACCCTCAGTTCATAATGGGACAACTGGGTCTGAGGGAGGTTCGGTAAGTTTTCTAAATCTGAGATACTAGGGTGAGGCAACAATGCAATTCAGATTCAGCTCTATATAAATGCAGAGCCCGTCTGTGAACACTAAACTGTACTGTCTGTTCCTGTAGTATGAACTTTCTCATTTATTTCTAGTAGCTTGGTTGATATGCCAATAGACTAATGTATTATTTTTTTCTCTATGTGCTACACAGCATAAGCATGTTATGTACATAATTTAAACTAGATTCCCCTCCCTACATCTTATATGAGAATAGAACCACATTTGCATATTAATTTTTCTTAAAGCCTCCTAAAAGGGGTTGCTGAATTGTGTCTCTTAACAGAAAAGCCAAAAATGTCCTATCTGCACTCAGGTAAGAAAATAGTTTTCATGAATGATCCAAAGACATGGTAACATTTTTAAGTGGTAGCAATTTTTTCCAGTTCTCAAAAGCGTGAAATTTCTTATGATATATGGGTTTTATGCTCAACCCCAACTGGGAAATGCTGTCGTGATGTAATAATTCATTTCATTGAATGAAAAGTTTAGGTAGAGGAACATAGGGTTACTAAGGAATAGCCAAAGACTTTACTGATAAATTAGCAGGAGCTAAGTTTTGTTTGGGGAGAGAGTTTCAGGTCCTGTTTGTGACCCTGGTTGTCCACACTGCTTCGTGTTCTCTATGCCACACATCCCGTCAACAGGCAACAGGTAACTCCACCAAATAGATTTTGTCACTTTCCTTATAATGAGAGATATTTTTTGTGCCTCTATTTGGTATAGTTACTTTGGAGGATTTCTGGCTGAATACCTCTTTTCTTATTTTATGGATGAGAGAGAAAAATATAAGATTTTTTTTCATCAAATTTCCAACCTATATATGTTTTGCTTCAACAACTTGTGCAATAGGAGGTGGAAAACCTGAGCAGTTGCTAGGTTGTGCATTTCTGTAAATCGATCCATAAAGGACAGAATAGAGTGCATTCTGAAAAGGCAGGAATTAGAAAGTGAAGCCAAATCAGCAAAACAAAACAACAAAAAGCCTGAAGTAAATTAATCATGACAAAACCTGTACAAAATCTGGGGAGCAAGTTGTTGTACTAAACAAATTCATTTTGAATTTTACTAGGATGGAAGATTTAAATGCAAACTGATTCTAGATGTAAAGCAAAGTCACTCGAATATGTAAAATAGTCTAGCCTTCATAAAAAGAGATTGATTTTAAGAGAAATTAATAGTAATAATTGAATACTTTAAGTTTAGAAATCATGTTTTAAAATCAGAAAAGTGACAGATTTTTCTTTTCCTCAGAATAAAACTCTGCCTGCCTTTATTTAAATTAATATAATTCTATTAATAAGGAAAGCTCATTTTTGGTACAAGCATAATATTTTGGACTTAATTCTCTATCTAGAAACTTTAACAATTTTTAATGCGAAACTATTATGTTGATGAACAAGAGAAATTCCAACTATTATAAAACAAGCTAATCCTTGCTTTTTACTACCACCTATTTCAGTTTGTTAGATTGTTTTCTATCAGTAGAACCACCTTTATTAGCAATCACTTGCCCTGGTAACCATCTACATTGATTGCATGGTTAAAATCATTAGATTTGCTTATTTTCTTGCCTTATACATTACTTCGGTTTAAAATATAACTGCTAAATTATTAGTGGCATACTCCAGAACTCAAAACCTTGTTTTTGTGACATCTTGTTTCTTCTCAAACCTAGTAGCAGGTTGTTGTAATTGGGGATTCTCTTCTGAGTAAGAGACATAGATGCAGAACAAAACTGGCTCATGATAACTACATGCATAGGAAAAAAAAGGAACATATTATGAAGTAGAATTTGCTGAAGTGAATATATTATGTAGTGGGGCTAATAACACTTAATGATATCCAAAATCTCTAAGAAAATATGTAGCCTCGTCTGTTGGGCCTAGTGCAGGAGCTTAGTCCCAAACAATGGCTTCCTCTAGTTTTATTTAACAGTTCCCCTCTTTGGGGTTTGACCAAACTTTGAGCATTAGTGCCACTACAGTTACCATCATTCTGGGTTTACAGCGTCAGCACACCATTCAGTGTCCTCCACATTATCACATATTTCATTGAGTTTTTGTCATTCAAGCCAAAGACAGACCACTTGATGTTCAATGGGTGGCTGCATACAAACATTTAAAACTTTTGAGAGAATACAGTGCACTAGAGAGGCTGCTATTGTGACTATTCGAAGGGTAATATCAAGAGTTTGGAGCATGCTCCTTAGGCAGGGTCTCCATGAACCAAACCAATTAAAGTCAAATAGATCAAAGAACAAGTCACATGAGAAATCTACCCATTTTAATCAAGTAGCCTGTTCATTAATCTTTTGTAACTGAGTCTCTACAATACCTGAGGGTCAGGAAATAAATGATTGGCTACAGAAATGGCATTTATTAATGACCAGAACTTGAATTTTTGAGCCTTGCCTTAAGAACCAAGTGGTCTCTGGGTAGGGATCAAAAGAACAGAATAGGGAGACAGATTTCTTCTCTCTTAGTAACTCTGTAATATAATTTTTCTGAAAATAAAATGTGTTTCCATCAGAAGGTAGAATTCCCTTTTTCTGGGAAATGTTGAAACCAATGAACAACTTCTTCATGAGAGAACGATAAAGAGTATTCAAGCATAAGTGATAACACAAGATGATTTTAAAATTTTATTATAATCTAATATTTTATGATTTCTGTATTTCAAAAAGATTTTTTACAAGGTTATAATGTTATGAAACATCAGATCAGCTAACAGGCTACAGGACATAAGTATAAATTTGTCTCATTTGAAAGGAATACAGTTATCTCTCCTATATTCTAATCCAATACACAGAATTTAAAATTTACAGAATTAAAAAAAAATGCATATTTCATATGACTCATTTTCTCAAACTTAAAAATTTTTAGAAAGGACTATTTCAAGTGACCCCACATTGGGGAATTGTGAGATTGCAGATTAGCTCTATTAGTCAAGCTTTAGGGGAAAAATAGTAGACAGCAAAATCTGGAACCATAGGAAGGGGATGGAGAGGGGACTGGATCTCCAAGAAGAGAGGAATGACCGATGAGGAAGTGGAATGTTCAGGTGCTGGAAAAAGCAACCATGTGCAGAAAGTGAGATGAACTGGTAGGCCAATGTTTTAGCTGTCATGGTGCCAAACATCCTCATATATTTGAGATAGTACCTCAAGTTCAACCCATAACTTATCAAACGTTTTAAGCCATCTATATAGATTTAACCATGTGGGACTCTACCTTTAATTTTATAGTGAAAGTTCATTAGAAATGGGAATTATAACCAAGTTTTCAGAGACGTATTCTATAAAATTGAAGTGTCTTTGTTATATGTTGTGAGACTGGGTTGTGACATATCTAAAATATAATTAATAAGAGTTATCTGAGTCAACATATTCTAATTAATTTAAACACAGTTAAGTAAGACTCCAAGTAAAATATGAAATGTCTGCCATAATTTATCTTTGTATTTTTATTTTCAAATCATTTCAAGTAAAACCAAATTATCACATGAAACATCCTGTGGCCTGAAACCTCTCTTCATGATGGCTGAAATCAAAACCTCATACCTAATAGGTAATGTTTTGAGATAACATATTTTCTATTGCCACTAGGAAATAATTACTAGTAGCATGGACACTTAGAACTGTGCTCCCCTTTCCTTTTCAGCTTTCGGTTTATCTCCATCTTTCATGAATTGGATAGGTGGTTAGGTTATATGATATCTAAGGTCCTTTCCAACCTGAGATTCTAATATTCTATTCCATTTTATGTTCCTTTTCTTGAGAATCTGCAATAATTTTTTTCTCTATTTTCTTTATTTTATGACCCATCTTTTGATGAATAATCAGGACTTTTTCTTTGAATATGGATCCTCTTTTGGATGTTTTGTGTCGTATTTTTAGTATAAACCACATTCATTATGTATCCCTGCCATATTCAGTTTGATGTTTTTGAAAAAGAAGTAAGAATCTAAAGATAGTTGTAAAGTTATCCGTGAAAAATCCTTCTAAGTTATTACAATTTTTTTCCATACCTAATTCAACAGTACTTTTTTAACTTTTCACCATTAGCAAGTCTTCCCAAAACTTTCAACTAGTTCTTCTTAACACTAAAATGTTATTGATTTTTATAATATTTAATCAAATTTATATAATTATAATTAATAGTACAAAGGCTAAGTGGGTTTGAGAACAGACACAACTGACTCATTGTAGGCATGTTACTTAACTGAGTGAAGTAGCTCATGGTGAAAGCATAGTCACTAGCTTGAGTGTTCAGCATGCCATGGACATCAATCATAGTGCTTAAAGGACATTAGTCATTATGCTCAAAGGAAGAAAGGGTGAGTGAGGATTGGTTCAGTAAGTCAGATAAATGGGGGTCAATTAAGAGAGTCTCTAATATTTTAATTTCCTTGATTATAAACAAGTGAAATGACTATGCCTTATGCATCTTTATATCTCCAGTTTACATAGCACAATGCCTGGACATAATAGACATAAGCATTTGAATTAATACATTGACAACATGTAATCATTTCAATGAGAAACTGTTTCACCTAAGGGTATGAGTGGTGGCTGTATTTTGTTTTGTTTGTTCCCATGCTCAGTGAGCAATAAGGCAACATTAACATTGCTTGTGTTTCATTTTTTATTTTTATTTTGACCGGTAAGGGGATTGCAACCCTCGGCACTGTGTTGTCTGCACTAAGCTCAGCCGGTGAGCGCACCGGCCATCCCTATATAGGATAGGAACCCATGGCCTTGGCGCTACCAGCACCACACTCTCCTGAGTGAGCCACGGGGCCAGCCCTGTTTGTGTTTCATTCTGATTGACATTTGGTCAGCCTGAGTCTAAGAAAAATTTATGCACAGTGGTTAAGAGGACCCATGTATGCTGAAAGCTTGGGAATTATCTCAGAGCTATCTTGAAGCCACTGCAACTTGCAGTTGCAGTCATAGAAATACTAGAAATTAAATGGATCAAGTGACATTTGGTACACAATGTCAAAACATGTTTGAATAACTCCTTTGAACACAAGAATTCAAGAGTTAGCCATTAATGGATTACAAGATTTTTACCAGATATGTGCTTTCTATAAACATGTATTTGTATTTTATGAAAATGGTACATGTTTATAATTTTAAAAGTCAAAGAGTAAGTAATACAAGGCTTATCTTTAAAAATAAAATAAATAAAATAAAAAAAGCTCTCTCTTTACCCACCACTCCCATTCCTCTGTCTCTGTTCCCTAGACTGGACCTAATTTCAACACTTTCATAGTTGTTTCTTCTCATATGTATTTCTATATTTCTAAATAATGTGACCATATTGCTGTTTTCTGATATTTCTATTCTAGTTATGATCTGTCTTCCTACTAAAGAAAATGGGTATTGAGCTCTCTTATTTCATGTCTATCTTGTTATATACATTTTCTCTCTCCCTCATTCTTCCAAAACTTATGTAACATTTTTATTCAATTAATATTCAATATTTATATAACTATAAAAATATTGATCATAGATAAGTCATTTAGTGTACTATGATTACATTTCTTTTCTGACTTTTTGTGTGTGTGAGTCACCAATCATTTCTTAATTTTTCTCACTTGTTTATTTTTCTCTATAACTATAACTAATTCAGGGCAGACTTTCTTTTTTTTTTTTTTTTCCTTTTTGTCTTTTTTCGTGTCCGGCAATGGATTGCAACCCTCAGTGTCACGCTCATACCGGACCGGGACCAGCAACGGGATCGCAACCCTCGGTGCTGCGCCCGCACCTCACTCAGCCAGTGAGTGGGAACCGGTCTGTATGTGGGATCCGAACCCTCGGCGGGAGCGCCACTGCACTCCCAAGCGGCGCACTGTAGCAGTGCGCCACCAGGCCAGCCCAAGGGCAGACTTTCTGAGAGAACTTATGGACTCATCTCAACAGGTGAAATTCATAAAGGAATATAACAGTCCAGTTTTCTTTTTAAAGAGCTCTCCTCATCACTGATGCAGTGGGGTCAGTTTCCCTTAAGTCTGCAACACAGTTGTTGCTTGAGATTTCCCTTTATCATTTGCTCAGGGAATTTCCTCTGCTCCTTTCTTATTGGGTCTCCTATTTTCGAATCTTATGTCTAATTATTTCTTATGGAGAACACTTTTCAGTAGCTTCTTGAGAAAGAGTTATTGAGGCGTAAATTTCTTGAAATCTTGTCTGTCTCAAAAAGTCTTTCTTACATTATCACGTGATTGATCAAATGGCTGGTTATAGGATTCTAGGTTGAAAAATATTACTGCTCAAAACTTTGAAGGCAATACTCTATTCTATTCTTGTCTAACTTCTAGTTTGAAAAGTCTCATAACCTTCGGAGTCTCAATCCATTGCATCTGACAGGTGATTTTTTAAAGATTTTGAATTCTTTTTTTCCTTTTACCTGGTGTTTTCAAATTTCATACCATTGTATGTTGGTGTGGGCTATTTTTTATTCTTTACTGTACATTTGGTTTACTCTTTTAATCCAGAAATGCATGTACTTCAGTACTGGAAAATTGTGCCATATAATTTTGGGGTCATTTCTGACCTTCTGTTTTCTCTCTATTTTTCTTTTTTGGAATCTCCACTAATCGATATTAATTTTCCTGGATTAATTCTCTATTGTAGTATTTTTTGGTCTCTTGTTTTCCATCTGTTTGTTTTATTTTTGCATTCTGAGAGATTTCCCTCAATCTTTTTTATTGCATGATTTTTTGACAACTGTTATTTTAATTTCTTAGAGTACTTTCCTGCTTTCTAAATGTTTCCATTTGTAACTTCCTGATGAAATTACATAGGTGCAATATCTGCAACACCTTCTCTTCTTTTATGTCTGAGTACACACCTACACAAGTAGACACACACATGCACTTATTTAGTTTCTTCTTCTTGAATTGTACTGTTTCCTTCCAGATTTTTTAAATCTTTATTTTAATTTTTTAACTATTTGCTTACTTTAGAATTTATATTATATGGCATTCTTCAAATGTAATCCTTGACTGTCCATTTATATTTGAAAGTGAAACACACAAAAGACTGATGGGAAATAGTGTGTGTGTGTGTGTGTGTGTGTGTGCGTGCGCGGGCACATGCGCACGCGCGAATGAAGGGTCATCTTTGGGAAGTGAACAGAGACCAGCTATTTTTTTGTTTGCTTGCTTTTAGGCGGAGGACATCCAAATATTAGACTCTGTAGATCTTTTCTTGGGCCACTTATTTTTCCCCAGAGAAGAATTCTTTGCTCTCACTCAATATGGAAAGTATATTTAACCCTATTTTCAGTGAAGTACGTCACCCTCAGCCAGGGACCCTGAATCTTCCTAGAAAGTAAACTTCATGCAAGGGAAGAGCCTTTAGCTGTCTGAGTGGACCATGGGATCTGAGAACCTGAGTTTCCTTATATGGACTTAAGAACAACCCGCCTGCTTTCCATCTCACCCTGCACTGTAGGTTTCAGAGGTCCCTGGTAACTAATTCCTTAGCCTAGCAGAGATTGTACATATGAATTTGGCTTCAATCCTCTCGGTAAATCCACTTCCTCTTCCTACGCAGTGAAGTTTCCTGGTTTGGCCAGTTGAGTAACCCCTTTTCCACTGGCTTTCCTCTTTCTGAAGTATGGCTGCCATCTATTTGCTGATGTCTCAGCTCCTGTTCTCTGTGCACTTCCGCGTTCACACGTGACTTCTTTATTTTCATTTCAGTAAGACTTGGAGAAAGAATGGGATAAAGGTTAGGAGAGTTTCTTTTCTCATTCGTAAGAGGAAGCTGCTCGATATTTGCTATTCAAATGCAAAATGTACTGTATGGTAAACTGTTAATGATTTATTGATTAGTTCTGACCTTTGGTTAATAGTATTTTAACTTTGGGTGTTACTTTCCCAAACTCCTAAAACCAGTAGAATCATTTATTTATTTTTATAACCTGAAAAATAAACAACATCAGTGCCCATAAAATGCACACTGTTGCTTTTGAATATTGTATTTTAGATTTTAGATTATGTTCTTAAGTTTGTTTTATCTATTCTCTAATAAGATGTTTTAATATGCATCTGATTCCCTGTCGTCCTCACAAGTATTTGCATTTAATGCTTTGGTTTTTTATCTGATCTACCTTGTAAAATATTCCTTTTAACAGAGATTAGAAGTAGTTTATTACTAATTTTATGAGTCAATGAGATTTCATACATGTAAATATTACATTCCAGTTATATGGTCTGAATTCTTCTGTGTACATGCTTGAATCATTCTCTCTACTATTATAGTTGTCAATTGAAATATATTACTTTCTTTTGCAGATAAAATGCATTAAGGGTCTCTTCTTTTTAAATAATGTATGAATTATAAATCTGTCCTTATAAGTTTATGGTGCCTTCAAGAAGGCAACATTGTCAGTGGAAGAATTATTGTGCAAGTTTGTTTTTATGTTGCTAATAAAATGAAATTGTGTTAGGTAAGAATACATTAAAAAATGATAGTTAACGTTAAGTAGGAAGCCACTAAATTGTGTTTGGGTTCGAATTTAAACAAAAAGCAATATTTACTCAGCATTCCCTGAAGCAACCATTCCAGATAAAGTTTTTGTGGAACTTGGCAAACAAATGATGACATTCATATTCTTAAATAGAATAAATTGCAAGAAAAATGAACAGCTTTACCTCAATGACCAGTTTTGCTGTTCTTTTTAACCCATCAGATTTTGGGTTAAGCTATGCTGAATTGATGAATTAATTGTTGCTTGTTTTAAGCAGAAGTTTAGTATATACAGTGTAGGATGAATAAACCTAGGGTTTTTATTGCTTTTTTCTCAATTGATGTAATTCAACATAGAAATTACTTGGGGAATCCTGACTTTAGACCAAATAGTAAAGAATGAAAAGTAATAGTAAATAATGCCTCCCTAAATCCACATCCTAGTCCCCTGACCCTTTGAATATGAGGGTACTTGAAAAAGTTCATGGAAAGATTCACATTATCTTTTAATTTTATTTTTCCATGAACTTTTTGAAGTATACTTATACTCATATGACAAAAGAGACTTTGCAGATGTGATTAAGGATCTGGAGATGGGACGATTATCCTGGATTATCCAGGTGGGCCCAATGATGTAATCACAGGTGTCCTTATAAGAAGTTGGCAGAGAGAGATTCAACCATGGAGGAAAAGAAAGTGACATGGTGATGGAAGCAAAGAGATTTGAAGATGCTGTCTTTAAAGAGGGAGGAAGGGGCCATGAACCAAGGAATGCAAGGAATGCAGCTCTAGAAACTGAAAAAGGCAAGGAAAAGACTTCTAGCTTTCCAGAGGGAGTATGGTCCTTCCAACACTGACTGTAGCTCAGAGAAATTGATTTCAGACTTCTGGCTTCCAGAACTGTAAGAGAGTAAATTTGTGTTGTGTAAGTATAATTTGTTATAGCAGCGATAGAAAACTAATACAGCCAATTACCCCCAAATCACTACAAAACAATACAAACTCAAAAATAGGAAAACAAAGCCATAAAGCCGTATTTCTCTTTAGCCATAACTTAGACCCATGCTGAAGGAAGATTCTGCTGGAATATTTGCAAAATGTTCCAGCTGCCACTATTTTTGTAGAAAGGTTTCTGAGGAGCTTTTTCCTTAGGTGAAATATTTAGTGAAATGGTTTGTAGAAGTTATCAGAGGTAGCCAAGCTTGGAAATATTCTTAGCTTCAGCAACAGAACAATTTTGTTTTATTCCCTTCTGGAGTTTTCCTTATTATACCTTGCTCTCTAGAGGAAAATGAAGTGACTTATATAACACAGTAATTATAGAGAAACTTTGGGCTAATCTGTTTCCTGACGTTTTTAGAGAGGGCTATGATACTTTTTTTTGCTACAACTAATCACAAAAGAATATGAGGAGCAAATGTATGATTTTTATGAAGTTTAATGGGAAGAGGTTGAACTGCAAAATACTTTATGAAGCTGAGGCTTCAAAAATTTGATACTTAAAAAAAATTTACTACTTATAAATTTCATACAATATACGTATATCAAAGCAGCACAGTAATTGTCAATTCTTTAGAATACTACATAAACTTCTGTATCAGTTTTCCCTTGGTATGTAACAACCAACCCAACACTTACCAGTTTAAAAGACAAAGCATTTATTTGCTCATGCTTGTGCACTTTGGGCTGGGCTCAGCTGGTGGGTTCTTCTGCTGTCCTGCCAGTGATCCTGCCTGGGCTGCTCGTGCAGCTATAAACATTTGACAACTCAGCTAAGGCTGGGTGGTCCAAAATGCTCTCACTCACATGCCCGGTAGTAGATGTACACTGTTGGCTGTGGCACCTGGTTCTCCTCTACACCGCCCCTCACTTACCAGTAGTCTGGACTAGGTTTCTTCAAATGATAGTGAAAGCATTCCAAGAAGGCAAAAATGGAAGCAGCTGGTCTTGGTCTTTTAAGGCTTAGCCTGAGAAATCACACAATGGCACTTCCACCAGATTCTCTTGGTGAAAGTAAATCACAAGACCAACACATTTTCAAGAGGTGGAGAAACACCGTCCACTTCTCAGTGGGCAGAGTGGTAAAATCACATTGCAGAGGATGTGGATATAGGATAGTGTGGTTCATCAGGGGATACTAGTGTAATCATCTACCACACATCTCTAATGCAGATGATCTCCACTGTTTTACCTTTACACAGACAAGGTGGGTCTCTCTTATTATTTTTTAATTTTATTTTATTGTATCAATAATGACTAATGGTGGGGAATAGTAGGCATGTGGGGGAAAGGATTCTGGAAATTTGTTTGGGAAAAGCAAATTACTTAAATATTTTAGGGCATATATAACAGACATTTGTTTCTTCTTTTTTTTTTACTACTTTCAAATATGTTATTCGAATATAGAAAATAGAAAATATAATTCTATTAAAATATAGAAATACTGTGAGATTGTTTAAATTATGTGATAGAAATATATTGAGAACCAGAGTGATTTGATCTGATTCTATGTGTTTGTGAAGGGAGAGTGATTTTGTCTACATTTTGGTGAAACAGGCAGTGGAAATGGATAATGAGACAACAAGGAGCTTGCTTTAGGACAGCGGTTCTCAACCTGGCTACACCTTAGATCATCTGGAGAGTTCATAGAAATGTTGATACTCAAGTCCTTTCCCAGCCCAATGACATTACAATTTCTAGGTATACATATTTTTTAAAAGCTTTCCAGGAGAGTCTAATGTGTAGCCAGAATTTAGGACCACTCAGTGCTTTAAGGTTAGAGACTTGGAGTAATGGTTTGAAATAATAAGTTTTGTGGATATAGTAAAGAAAGTTTGGGTTTAAACAGGGGCCTCCAGCCAAAGCTGAAAAATTGGCAGTTCCTCAAGGTGGAAAAATTATTTACCTTACTGTTTTATTGGATAGGAGAAAAAAAAGTCCTAATTTTCTGATGAGACTCCCAATTTTTTAATGTATTCATATAGAGCAAAATAGCACCAGTGATAAAACATTACTTTGAGCCAACGTAAGTAGTTAAGACTCTGATAATGGGATTGCTAGATAGAAAATCATGGCAAAAGAATTTTGTGGCTGGCTTGTCAGGGGATCCAGACCCTTCACCTTTGTGTTATTGCACCACGCTCTAACCAGCTGAGCTATCCAGTCAGATCTACGGCAAAATAATTTTCACATACCAAGTGCAGTTTTATATTCTCTGTTTAAAAGAAAAATTCACAATTAGAGATTTGTAATTTGTGCTCTCTTTCCCCAGTGAGTTTATTCTAACTCACTCATAGCTGGAGTTGAAAGTATATTTTGGAGTAGACAGATATTTTATATTTTAAAGTTGGTGAGGCTTTTCAAAGGAAAGGGAGTCTAGGCTACCTTCTTGTAATCATTCTTAAATACATTACTCTCAGTAAATGGAGAAACACATCTCACTGTATGCAAAACATTTGTCCGGTTGCACTATTTTATATTGGAGAGAACTATTAGCCACTGTAGTTGGGAATTTGCAAGACTCTAGAATAATCTGGAATGGATATTAATGTAGCTTGTATATTGATGCTACTGCAGTTTTGCTTATTATATAGCAAAGCTCCTTGCTCACTAATATTTTCCATAGCGAACAAGCATTTGAAGCAGAGCTACTCACAAAAGACTGAAATAATGTAACTCTTTATTTGTTGACCCCCAAAAGAAGCTGGTTAAAAAGTGTCTTGGTGGTTCAGCATTGTCATCCCACATCAGACTTGACTATGAGTGTGAAGAATAATCTGATACTATACCTGAAGTGAAAGACTAATGTCTCAGACTGGGTGAAACTATTAAGTAGATGATATTTCTCTCTCTCTCTTTTTTTTCTCCTTAAAAAAGTAATTACTAATGGAGTAAAGAACACACTCAGGTATCTAAAGATTTAAGATGACATGAAATCTTTGTAGTTACAGTTATAAATGTTGATTTATTCCTGTGGATTTAGAAAAATGATCCCATGAAACCGTCTCTGTATGTTGAGGCTGTTTGTTTCAACCCAAGCCTTTAGGATGGAAAAATCAGTATTGAGGTAAAAAATTGTATCTGAGGAAAACACTTTATATAAAGGCTTAGGATTAAAAAAATTTAATTAAATAAATTTACCCCTTTGATCCTGAGGCTAACTCTAAAGTAATCTGCAGCAACAGGCCTTTTTGTTTAAGGATTCCCAGTCCTTTGAGGTGAGGTGTGTGCCGTGTTTAATAAAGATTGTGTGACTGATTTCTTTTCACACACCGACAGCTCCCTGTGGTGTCTTTCATATGGATGGGGGAGATTTATTAAAGCCCTGTCTTTCTATATAGTGGCCACCTGCTCTTAAAAAGGTTATTTCCAAACTTTCTTGGAAATAATGTTAGGGGTGAAAAGCATAATGCAGAGACTAATGGGATTGATCTGCATCTACACTCAGCAATAAAGATGAAGGGTAGAGCCCTAGGCAAGTGATGTGCTCACTTGAGTTTATCAAGAATTATTCTGAAACCTAATTCTGATTATGAACAAAGTGCTTTCTCCTGACGTAAAGATGGTGAGTGAACAAGAACCTTCTTTTTCTGTGATGTGTATGCATAAATGAGCTTTACAAATTTATTATTTTATTTCCCTATTTGATTTCAAGGAGGAATCTTCTTGGGTGAAAGTGAGTATGTGAAAAGTGATCTTTACGTGAAGCCTTAGTGTAAAGTAAAGTGAATTTTTGTTAGAAAGCCTCAAAGTAATTGCAATACGTGGAAATCAACATAAATACTGTACTGCAATTACTTATTTCACTTATGAACCTACATGTGTATGGTTGGAAATAATTGCAATCTTGCAATAAGCCAGAAGTTTGAAGTTTGTGTTCAAAATAACAAAAAGGTAAATATTTTCTATGTCAGTGTAAAATACAATTAAAAACTGAGATTTTGATAAAATGATACAAAAAAATTTATAAGTTTAAAAATATTTCTAGTACGATAATATGACTTCCTATGGCATATGTAAAAGTTGGCAGGTTATTTCTCTTGATATATTTCCCTTTACTTTCTCTTTCAATTTGGGGTATCTGGTTTTCTGTCTTCCAACCATTACTCTGTCTCTACACACTGTCCTTGGTCTGACTTGACTATTTTTTAGGTTTTAAAATCTGGTATTCCAAAATCTATTATTTCAAATTTGCCATGTTTAAAATTGAGCTCATTTTCCAATTTCTTTAAATCTCTTTATGCTTTCTTTTTTCCTGAGTGAATGGAATCACAAGCCCCATGTTCATGCAAGCCAAAAACCCATGCATCATCATGCATTCTCCCTTCACCCCAGTATCCGGTCTTCATGTTCTATTGATGTCCGGTGCTCTCACTGCCACAGGTGTGATTTTACACCCTCAACATTTTTCACCTAAAAATTGCAACAGCTTTCTAACTAGCTTTCAAGATCTCACTACTTAGTAGGAAAATATACAAATTTCCTGGCACTGCATTCGTGGCCTTTGACAATGTGGCCCCTGCAAACCCCACCATTCATCAGTTTTCTGCATCTCTCACCAGATTCCCCTCTTTCTTGTTCCCTGGTGACAATGAACTTCTAGGAGCTCCCGAATATCCCATATCTCTTGCCTTTGCCTCCCTTCACCCTCTTCTTGGAGTACCCTTTCTATTTTAATTATCCACTTGGAAAGTTCCTTTTCCTCTTTTGTATCACCACTTCCACTCCTCTACCCATGTCATGTATTAATGATGGTCCCCTGGAAAATCCCTATTATGTGGCCCGTACCCTTTGAGTGAATGCTAGTTTGACATGAAACTTTTTACAAAGAAGTTAATGTTGGTAAAATGCCAATTGAGAATTAAAGAACAGTGCTTTGAGAAGTTAAGTCCAATTACCTGGAAAGAACTAGAAATTGCTAACAATGGTGCTCTCTCTCCAGGTTGGCATACTTGAAGGTGCAGTGGCTACACCAGGGTCTGAGCTCCTGGGGGAGGACGGGAGGGGTGGTGGTGGTGGTTACAGTAGAAGGGGGAGATCCAGATGAGATGGGTGTTTCTGTCTAGGAAGCCAGAAGGTAAAAGTCGAGAGGCTAGTACAAGCCATAGTCTTTACAGAACACTGAAGATCAGAACTGGGATACAAAATGCAAACACTAAGTTTAAATGTTGGTACAAGGGTTGATGGACAATGAGATGAAGCTGAGCAGTAGCCATGTATAAATGGAACGAAATTGGAGCAGGGAGAGGATGGAGCTGGGAGATCTCTGGGCCACTGTCAGGTTCAGTCATAAAATGTCCTTAGTTTGACATTCTTTTTGAAGGGCTCATCGAGGTATGGAGTGTGAGCACATTGTTGCTGATTTCAACAATGTCCAGTGTCACATTTCCAAACTCGAATTAAAATGAAGACCTGATTCTCCTGTTTTGCCATCTCTAACTGATTGGGATTGAACTAGGAGCTTATTTCTAAGGTATCTTTGAATTCTACTATGCTGTGACTCTGTAATTTTATTTTATTTTGTTATGTTATGTGGACAATAATTGCATTTTGCCAAACTTAAAAGTGTCAGTCAATGTGGTTTTTGTGTGTTACTCAGTTTTTTTCCTTTTAATATTGAAAGTTTGTGATACACATTAATAAGCTCCTAAGTTAACAGAAATTACTCATCTATAGAATTTCTTACAATTATATAGTACGCTTTTATTTATATTTTTGAAAGCTCTACGTTTTCTAAAACTAAATTTATTAGATGAAGAAATTCAGTGGATTTATGTATTGGCAATATGTCCTAACTTGTATTTTTGTATCTTTTTCTTTGGGTAACTCAAAATGTGCACACCAACATTAGAAGGACTCTATGGGAATGCACGCTTTGTAAATGCAATTGGATGACAGAGAAAGTTAGATGTTACAGTCGAAATGATTGGTGTAAAGCACATTGGATGAGACTATGTAGTTGAATTTACCAGATGATAGAAAAATAGGCAGCAAAGAAATAGATACAAAATAAACTTCAAAAAAGTCACTGAATGTTTACCTGTCACTACAAATTGTCTTGGAGACAGTACAGGTAATCTGAATGGAAAATTGCATGAGAAATGTCTTCCTCAGTCATTTTTACTGGCTCTTTTGTGGTTATTTATCCAACAATTTTACTGTATCTTCTCTTGCTTTATTCTTTTGCCTTCTTCTGCTGACTGTCCTCACTTCAGACCTCTGTTACATCTGCCAGATGTGCTCTCGTGGCCCATGAAATCAAGCGTGGGTGAGACCTGGTGCAGAACAGGAAGGCGACCCATACTTGGTTTCAGAGGCTGCGAGAATGCCTACGGTTTTGAGGGGATACCATTTATGTTTATACAAGCCTTCCAGAGAGGAAAAACATCAGGGAAACCTTGTTTTATTACAGACAGAATCAAATAAGAAATAGAGATAAAATTTATGATGCTATTACATTTCTGCTCCAATTGAACTTTTTAGAAATTTCTAAATGATTTGAAACAGGTTGACAGATAATGACTTGATGCCTCTGTTAATTATTTTATTATTTTTTTAAAGAAAATGTAATTTTATTAATTATTTTTTGCATTCTAGGATGTTGTGGAGCAGTTGGGAGGGAGGGAGAGAGGGGAAAAGGGAAGGAAATGAGATGGAAGGAGGAAGGAGGAGGGGTGAGATTGAGGCCTGTGGCACCCCCGTCATTCCCACAGGGGAGACTGGGGTCTTCCAGGAGTGGCTTGGTAATTGTTGTGCTGGGTGCAGATGTCAGGGGTGTGGCAAAAGCCCTCACCCACACCACCCCAGCTCGGGAACCTGGGGCCCTTCTTGCTGTGGCTTGATGGTCTTCGCTGGGCTGGTTGCACATGTTGGGGGGCGTGGCTGAGGCCCTTGGCCCCCCACTGCCCTGGCTTGGGAGAGCCTGAGATGCTTCCTGTGGCAGATCAGTGGTCATCCCTGGGCTGGCTGCGGGTGTCAGAGGGGCATGGCAGAGGCCCTTTGCCTCCCACTACCCTGGCTTGGGAGAGCCTGGGGCACTTCCTGCAGTGGCTTGGTGGTGATCACTTGGGTGGTTGCCCGTGTTTGGGGGTTGTGGCTGAGGCCCTCATCCCCACCCTTGGGACTGGTTGTGGGTGTGGGGGGTATTGTTGAGACCCCTGGCCCTCCCTGCTTTCTGGCTTGGTAGCCTGGGGGACTTCCAGTCCTTCTAGGTGTTATAGGTGTTCTTTGGTGAAATGAGACCTTTACTAGTTAATATCAAATTTTGTCTTTGGTTGTGGGTACTTTGTTTTTTCCTTCAGTTCTGTGTTGGATTATTTGCTGTTCCTACCACTTAAACTCTGCACTGGAATTAATTTGTTTTCCTTTGCTTACTTCTAAAATGGGGGAACTTCCTTTGGGAATCATTACTTGAGCCCTGTGGGTGAGCTAAATTGCTGCTTTGCTGCTGTTTCCCTAGGGAAGGCTTTTTGTGAAGCTCAGGTTTTAATGATTGACTTTATAGGTGCTTCTGGGTCTAGTGAAATCTGATGCACCTGGGTTGTGTAAAAACTCTGGTCTGGGCCTGTCTTTTCATCAGACTGCACCCCCTGCAGTTCTATATTCCTGACCAGTCTCCTCTGAGTGGTCCTGCACTGATTGGGGTGCAGATCAGCTGTCCTTGCTGTGCCCCAGTGTTCTCCTGGTGGGTCCATCTCCCCCACTGCCCATGCTTCAAACGCTTCCCTTGGGGTGGGCCATGCACTGGTCCCTTGTGACGAATCACCAGCCTCTGAGTGTCTCCTTCTTTTCAGTTGTAGTGGCCCCTTGCTCCTGTATAGGTCTATGGAAACCCCATTAGTAGTCTTGCTGGCCTGGGAACCACCAAAGCCCTTCTCTCCCCTGCCGCCTCCAAGCAACTTCATCTGAAGGGCACAGCTGCGGCTTGTGCCAGCTCCTGCTCCATGCGCTTATCAGCTCCAGCCTGGAAGCAGCTGGGATTTGAAATGCTCAGAGCAATTTTTTCTTTCTCTAATCGTGGCTTCTCCCAGCTTCATGCACTCTGTAGGTCTCTCTCCTCTCCTCCTGAGCTCTAATAGCCCATCTTGGCTGTTGTTGTTTTTTTATCGTTGTAAATTGGTTGACTTGTGTGAGAGTGTGACACTGGTGACTGTCTATTCTGCCGTCTTCTCTATTAATGACTTTA
Organism: Galeopterus variegatus; assembly: GCF_000696425.1. Lineage (NCBI taxonomy): Eukaryota > Metazoa > Chordata > Mammalia > Dermoptera > Cynocephalidae > Galeopterus > Galeopterus variegatus. The sequence goes on along the minus strand of NW_007727694.1, from coordinate 140,083 downwards.
AAACATTGAGCAAATCTGAATCTTCTTCCTCTTCAAAGACATATCTGCTCTCCCCCCACTTCTCCAGCTGTGTTGATCAGTTGGCCCGGGATCCTAGGCTGGCTCCTTGGTGGCTAACAGAGATGGACAGAGATACAGCAACAAAAGTATGGGTATTGCTAGGGCCCTCCTTTATGTTTGGGCATCAACCAACTCTTTTTCCAACCACATTTTTCCCCATACCCAGCCCCACTCACAGATTCTTGACTATACAGCCAAAAACCTCTAGTTAGCTATCTGCCAGAATCACACTTTTTTGTATAGGAGGTTGGAGTTATTTCAAATAACCCATCTGGTAAGATGAAGGGAAGTAAAGAAACTGAGGTAAATAAAATATATATCATTAAATACATTATTGCATGTGTTGTAGTGCTGCTAAAAATTCACTTATAGACCATGTTTGTTGAGCTGATATTAGTTACTTTTTTTTTTGTTTGTCCTATATTCTTTAATTTTGCTGGGGCAAGGGCTGGTTGGGGCACAGTGGATATATGTTGACATCCCTTAGGCCAGAGGAACCATTGCTTTTTCTTTTCTCAACCAGAATTCTGAAGGACTGGATCCTTGGCATAGGAAATCAAGCTAGAAAAGAAAGTTCTTCCAAGTCTGTATTACATACCTCCTGGCCCTATACTTTGGTAGGCTGACATGGAGAAATATGAAAGTCATTTCTGATGAAGATTTATTCTGTATTTCCTTAATTTGCTTTCATATTTGTAATGCATTTTTCCAATTATAAATAAATGGGGGAACTTTATTCCACTTAGGTAGTTTTATTTATAATTACACAAAATTAATAAAGGACATATTCCCATTCTGTTGGGCTCTGATACTTAAAGCAAATTCTTTGCGTGTTTCCTTTGTTGGGAAATAAATTGGAGAAGCACAGTTCCCTTTGAACTGTTATCTCAAGTAAAGAACTTCTCTTAGACGTCCTTTCTAGAGAAGTACTATCCAGTAGATTTTTTTGTGATGATGGAAATGACCTATAATTCGCGATGCCTAACTTGGTAGCTGTTAGCCACAGGGCACTTGGGATATGGCTAGTGCAATTGAGGTGCTAAATTTTAAAATTTATATAGCCACATGTGGTTAGTGGCTACTATATTGGCAGCATGGTTCTAGAGTACTTTAGTCATTTTGACAATTTTTTTTCTAAGTTAAAAAATTCACCAAATTCTTCTCTTAAGAACTTGGTAGATTTTGGTTAGTAATTTAAGTTTATATATTTTAGAGCAGTTTTAATTTATTGCCATGTTCTTTGGCTTAGTCTATTAGAGCTGCTACTAAGCCAAACAAAATACCTTAAATTGAATAGCTTAAAAACAACAGACAGTTATTTCTTACCTATCTGGAGGCTGGGAACTCCAAGATCAAGGCACCAGCGGATTTGTTTTTTGATGAAGACCCATTTCCTGGTTCATAGATAGTGCCTTCTTCCCAGGTTACCAGAGCTGGGAAAAAGGAAAGAGGGGAGGGGAGGAATTGGTAGAGGGACATAAAAAATGATTACATTGTGTAATGTTGAATATACTAATTATCCTGATTGGAGCATCACATATTGAATACAGGTATTGATATTCAACTCTGTACTCCACAGATATGTACAATCAACTATGTTACAATAATAAATTTAAAAAAGATAATAAAATAAATGATAGTGCCTTCCTCCTGTGTCCTCACATGGTGGAAGGGGCAAACAACTCCTTTGGGCCTCTTTTATAAGAGGATTAAAGCCATTCATGCAGCCTCTGCCCTCATGACCAGATCACCTCACAAAAGGCCCATTGGGGTTAGCATTTGAACATATGAATTTTGGGAGGACACAGACATTCAAACCACAGAATCCTTATACAATAAGCTGTCCACAAAATAATGAGTGAACTAACACACTTTTCCAAATTTTAAATTATTTATTTGTTTGCTACTTTATTTTTAATAAGAACAATCATCAAATTTCTGCTGAAAGCTGAAAACTGTCCAGTTATCAAGCAAAAATCGCACAGTTATTGGAGTGTTACTCTTTGACCAGCATTGAATAAATTACTCTCTGAGTTACAAAAAAGAATTTGAGGTGACTCCTGTTCTAACAATATTACAGTATTGCTAGAAAAACAAAACTAGCAGGCGTGAAATAATCAGAAATAAATCAGTTTTAAATATCATTATGCAAAGTAGGGGTGAAGAGGGAGAGATCAGTGTGGATCATGGTAGCAAATCTCTGCACTTTAAAGTCAAAAGGATTCTTGGGAATCATGTATAGTATTTCCGTGTTGTTTGAGGGGGATATGTTCTAAGACCCACAGTGGATGCCTAAAACCCTGGATAGTAGTGAACCCTCTATATGCTGGGATTTTTTTTTCTGTACATACATATGATAGTTTAATTATAAGTTATAGACAATAAAAAAATTACCAACAATAAATAATAATAAAATAGGAAAATTAAAACAATATGCCAACATCACTACTCTTACATTTTGGAGCCATTATTAGGTAAAATAAAGGTTACTTGAACACAAGCACTGCAATACTACAACAGTCTATCTGGTAACCAGGACAGCCACTACGTGACTATCAGGTAGGGAGCACACATGGTGTGGATATGCTGGGCAAAAGGATGATTCAGGTCCCAGGGCGGGAAGAAGTCAGATGGTTTTGAGATTTCATCATGCTACTCAGAATGGCACACAATTTAAAACTTATGAGTTGTTTATTTCTGGAATCTTCCATTTAATGTTTCAGACTGCAGTTGACAGCAGGTAACTGAATCCACGGAAAACAAAACCACAGATAAGGGAAGAGTGCTGTATTGTGAGTTTTAGAAATGATGAAGTTGTAGTTCAGCAGGCTTACCCATTCAGTAGTTCACAGCCAGCTAATGACATGTCCAGCATTTGATGAAGGTGTCCTGACCCTCAGTCTCTTGATCTCCCCTCACTAGTTTGCCTTTAAGGATGCCTACTGGAAAAGTTTGTTCTTAATTTATTAAAAAGATAGCTTGAGGCCAAGCAATTATAAACCAAGTTCTATTTCAAATACCAGTTTCATCTAGCAAAGTGTTCCCCAAAATTTATTCACTTACTGCATTCATAATTTTTGCAATATCCTTCTACCACCTGTATGATTTGTAATACATTTTTTCTTTTATTTTTAATTTAAATTTATTACAAGGAAAATGGAAAACCAGAATCATTTATCATACGTTAAAAAGTAACTAAAAAATAAATGCCTGAAAAAATAAAAACTAAACTATGCTATAAATTCCCAGCCAAACGTGTTGTCTGCCTAGGCCAGAGGGCTATTCTCTTTCTTATGAACATTAGTGTGTGGTGGCAAAAACATTAGATACAATAGTCCCACATTACTATAAACAGCAATTTTTTTCTTTACCTCCAGTAAATCAAACAATAGTACGTTTCCCAAGATCTGTGACTCTTGGGATTCCAGGTGATTTTTGCCCCCGCCCCCCAGGGGATATTTGGGAAAATCTGGACATCCAGTGGGTATAGTCCAGCGATACTGCTAAACGTCCTGCAATGCACAGGATGGCCCTCCCTGCCTCCACTCACACCCCCAAGAAAGGATTATATCCTGCCCCAAATTTCACTGGTTCTCAAAGTGAGATAGCCTACCCTGGAGAATTAAATAGCCTTTGTGTGGGCCTGTTAGTTAGTGTTCCAGTATGACATTAAAAGGACCTGCTGTCATCCTTTTGCCTATTTCCTAGTTTTGACAATTTTTCTCAACAAGGCAAAGAGACTTGCCAGGCAATATGAGGTTTTTACATTTTCTGAGTGTACCTGGAGGAAGCAGACATGGTGAGCTAGGCGAGAGCTCTGCTTTGTGTTCACATTCCTTGTCCTTCTCTTTCATTCTGTGGTTGCTTTCTTACATGTGAATTTTTTTAAAACGTCTAAAAATAAATGGTGAAGAAATGTTAAAACATGCGTTATCTGTCACTGTGACCATTTTAATGAATGCTTCGTTCCGTTTCCTGCAGGACAGCATTTTCCTCAGCTGACTATCCTTTCCTGATTGACACTTGTGATTTTTGAGAGACAAATACAGGCTGGTGCACAATAACGCAGAACAGGGAAGAAGAGCTTGTCAGTAAAGCATACCTCTTCAAATTTCTGACTCAATTTCCTCAGCAGTTGGAAAGTTAAGGAAAACTGGCATATTCTCTATAAGGAAATATGGAGTTGATAACAAAATACCTTATTCTTTTCAACGCTTCAGTGGATTGTACTGAGATTCAGAAATTAAGGACAGTCTTCTCTGATAACTTCAATTTAGTGAGAAGCTAAAAACAAAAGGAGAATTCATTCATAACCTACTGTGATAACGCAGCAGCAGCCACTATCATTTTTGTGTTTTAGTCCAGATATTTACTAGGCACAGCCTCAGTTTTTTTCTTTTTAACATAATATTATTTAATTCAACATATTCTTCTTGGACTAGACACTAGCATATGTATATGAATATAAAGTCATGCTTCTGCACCCAAGAAACTCCTAGGCTAGTACTCGAAGTTGTAATTATAGGGAATATGCATTTTGTATACTAATTTTTCATAGAATATTATATTGTCAGCATTTTTTCATGTTACCACATTATCCTTCTGATTATCATTTTAATGGAATGATTTAGATGGGTGTGAAAACAGCTCAAGTTTCCTGTAGGAAATATGGTATAATTTATATTTACATTTCTAATACAAACTTTAACAATAGGATCATACTCATACACAGGAACAAAATTACCCTCCAAATCATCTGGCTCAGTATGTGGTACTTGGCCAGTGCTTGAAAAATGCTTCCCTTCTTCTATCCCAATTCTAGGATTTTTATACTAGAAGGAACCTGGGCATAGGCACATTCCTGTCTTTTCTTTTCTTTTCTTTTCTTTTCTTTTCTTTTCTTTTCTTTTCTTTTCTTTTCTTTT